>NW_026571036.1:21964877-22117377 GCF_026225935.1 Boleophthalmus pectinirostris | reverse complement strand
CACAGTATAGCATTAGACATATTTATCTTATATTTACCCAATTAAAGGTGGTTTTATTGCTAAAAAAAACATCCATTCTTACAGTGAGTGATGGAGGGGTGCCTCTCCACAGATCTGTCTGTAACTTAGCCTGGTGACGTGATCTCCTTGTCTCCATGGAGAGAGACAAGTTTAATGTTTTACAGCTGAACACCCCAGGTAAAGCAATAACATCTCCATGGAGACAAGTAAGTGGCTTTACTACTAAAACTTCGTAAAAGACTTGTCTCACATTGGTTAACACAATGAAATGATAGTACTGCGTTCTAAGAGGGAAACATACCTCCTCCTCTTCAGACCACAGGAACTACCCCGCCCCTCTCTCTGCCCCCCTACCCCCTGGCCCACCCGGGTACAGCAGCAGTATATGGTAACACAGGGCAACCCGCTGGGCCCCATGTGGAAGTTGGCATTATTAACGGTGTGGATGTTTTATGAGGCAGGCAGATAGTCCACTCTTTTCCTTCATCTTTCTCTCAACAACTCACATCTGACTTCAGAAATGTGGTGAAGAATCCTAACCACAACCTCCCTCATCTGAAGTCTGAGAACCAGTTATTAAGATATGCGCGTCTTAAGTTACGACTCCACAGCACCGATAAGTTCAGATTTTATTGTCCATTTAACAAATTCTAGTTCACAATCTCATTCTACCAAATTCTATTAAACACATATAGTTGCCTTGTTTTAGTCAAAAGAGCTCATTGCAAACTTGGCCCCTGCCGGGTCAATTGAAGCCTATAAAGAGGGTCATCTAATACTGCGTCTGACCACATCTTTATACAGCTCTGTTTACTAGACCTCATTCCAACTAACAACGCTCATTAAACAGATTCTCGTGGCTTCCAATTAATCGACAACAACTGTGCCCACAACTGCTGCATAACGCACATACTAACTTAGTACAAAAACTACAGAACCTAAATGAGTACATCCTGGCCTGATGTGAGTACTAGAGATGTGTTTATGGGATTTCGGAGATTCCAATCATGATCCCTCCTCCGAATCACAGGTCCCCCACCCTAGTCAAAGTTGGCAAGAAGGTTCTGAGTTTAACTTCTGGGTCTCAAGCCTTTTTCCCATCATGCCAAAACATGCACAGCAGGTCAAATCCTCCATCCAGAAGTCTAGACAAAGCCTAGCTCAAGATCTGGAGATGAGTACCCAGGTGTGGCCCTGCTCCTGACAAGCTGCAATTTATAAATCCTTTTCCAATTGGAATATAGACTCATAATAAAGAAATATTTTGTCAGACGCAGAAGATCCAAATGTAACTGTACCTACACCTGCTGATGCACGTAGGTTTATTAAAGTCATTTTTTAGGAGGACTTGGGACCACCACATGACTGAAAACCCATGTAAACCATCACCTGAACTCCAACCTATACCCCAAAACAGTTGTCATGGCGGATATAACTGTATAACCCTATAGATGACCAGACCAACACAATACCATCAATGCATAATAACTGCAAAATAACTCGCATCACAATTTGCTAGTCATCCAGCTAGGTACTCTTATCCTCAGACTCAACCTCTTAAGACTCAGTCATAATTGGAGAAAGCACACCCGGTTTCCCTAGCGTAAAGAATGGGTCAAATTCAGAGGAAACATTTCCCTAATGAGTCCATATGCCCCAGCCTGAAACTTAAAACTAGGTCATAAAAATTGCAGGCTCTTTGTTTGACTGAGACAGAGATTGAAATGGATAAATAACGCATTTATTACAATAGACACCATTAGCAGACGCCCAGTAACTCTCCAGCACATTTTAGTGATTCCCTCTAATTGCTTCTTCCAGATAAACACATAAATTCTTCACATTGTGTGCAGTAAACAGTTACTCCGCGAACATGGAAAGCCCCATTCATCCCCGGCTTTTCACTACTTCCTGCTTGTATGCCAGGTACAGCATGTGTGTGATCCCCTCTTTCCCCCCTTTACTGCCCATGTTACTGCCCATATTTTTAACTGCTCTAGTAAAGGAGTATTACGGCCTTCAAGTCGAGCCAGCCACGCACCTTGGATGGATTAAGAAGCTGTTTAGTTTTATGTACCAGCGGATAAATAGCAGTGTAAAATGGTCCTCTTGGTTGGTTGTGCATGCTGTACATACTATACATTTTCACATAAATGCAGCCACATGGAAATGGGAACGTCCACACAAAAACAGAAGAGGGGAAGAGCAATACAAAGGTTGGGATAAAAACATCTTTTTACAATCTAATTGTTCTATCCAAAACAAGATAAAGGCAGTAGTTATTTTTATGGAAGGAATACAATTATGCAACTATTTTAATGCTTTTTTTTTTTTTTTTTTAATGTCCTACCTCTGCTCTAGACCAGTTTTCCAGATTAGGAATTGTTATGGAAAAACATGCATAATCCCAAAAAGTGAGAGCAAATTGCTCATTATTATTATATATATATATATATATTTTTTTTTTTTACATGAAAATGGTATAGAACAGTATCCAGATGGTCTAATTCATGATTTTCAAAATGTATCTAGATTTTTTATTTGATTCTATTATCAATTTTTTTTTATGGGTTTCACTATTGATTTTGTGAAGATACAAACAAAACACAAACAAAATGAGTCCGAAGTATTCCTCCGGAGTCCAAACTCTCTGGCTTTACTGGCTGTGGGACTGGCTGTGAACCTCTTGATTAGAAAGCCCCAAGCATATCACTGACGATTAGACATGCCTGGATTTCGATTAAAAACTGATTAATTGCCCAGGCCTAGTATTTAATGTAACATATTTAATAGAACCAATCTACCATGACTTTCATTCATTATCGTTCAAGCTGTCGTACTTAGGCTTAATTCATTTTAGGATCCCCCGAGGACCCACTGTGAAACTTTGGAGACTTTTGGAACAGTTATTTTAGTAATTGACAAGTCAGCGATTATTTGTATTGTACATTTAGTAGACTTTTTAAATGCATTTTTTAATCAGATAGTGTAAATATGCTGACTGAAAGTGTATTATTAATGAAAAATGTTAAATTATTTATTCTTTTTTAACATTTGATTTAAAGATGCATTGTGTAACTTTTTGGTTATGTGTCTGTCAAATGCTTGTTTCCATGGATATGTCATTGCTTTGGCTGGAATGTTCCTTAGTATGGCATTAAACAGCTTCAATTTACATTTATTCAATTAGAGGTGGCTTTATAGCTCAAACATACTGAGAACAACAGGCATTCTGACTGTGAGCGGGGTCGCCTCTCCACAGATTTGACCTATAACCTGGTCTGGTCTCCATGAAGATGGAAAGGTTTAAAGCTATACTGTGAAATATTCCAGACATAGCAATAACATCCCAACGGAGACAAGCATTTGAAGGACCCTCCACCAGAGAAGTAGCACAATACACCTTTAATAATGGCACTGGTCTTTGTTATATGCTATATGATCCTACATAAATTGACACTGTGAGCTTGACTCTGTGCATTAAGCCCATAATCTCCCCTCTCTCCTCTCCCGTGTGTAGAGTGGACTCACGCTGCCAGGCAACACAGGGGAGCCCCCGGAGACAGCAGCCAACCCTGCAGTCTGTAAGCACTCACACCAAGCAGTTCCATTCATTTCCTATTGTCTCTATATCTCTTTGTCACTGTGTAAGAGACCCCTGTGACCCGCTACAGTGTCCTGCCAACTCAGCCCCACGACGGCCGCCTCAAACCAGATCATTCCAGTTTACGGTAGACTCAGCGTTCACAGAAGGGCTGAGAGAGTCCCACAGACAGAAATATAAGACTCTGAGGTGGTGGGTCTGATGAGTAATGTAGAGCGAGCAGGTATAAGCCAGTCCCATCCATAAATGATTTAGGTCAACAAGGTGAACTCAACTCAACAAAGTATATTTTATTGTAACTTAATACTTTCAAGTCATGACATTATTATTATCATTATTATTTTTGTATGTATGTATGAATAAGTCACCATATTTGAACCTTTATTTTATTTAGTTAAGCTTTTAAGAATCTCAATGTACAATAAAAAAAAAAAAAAAAAATCTGTTAAGGTGCACTATGTAACTTTTTGTTGGGGTTGGGGGTCCGTCACCTGTTTATATGTCACTGCTCTGCTTGGAATGTTCCACAGTATAATATTAAACAGCTCTACCTTACATGTATTCAGTTGCAAGTGGTTTTATAGCTCAAAAACACCAAGAAAAACAGGGATTCTGATTGTGACTGGGGTTGTCTCTCCACAGATCTGACCTGTAACTTGTTCTGGTTTGGTTTCCATGAAGATAGAAAGCTTTAATACCATACTGTGAAACATTCCAGACAAAGCAATGATATCTTCATGGAGAAAAGCATTTGACGAACTCTCCATTAGAGAACTTACACAATGCACCTTTAACTAGTCACTAAATCTACTAATCAGGAAAAAAAAGCTGATCAGCCAACTTTTCTTATTAGTTGCCGCCTTTCTATCAATTGAAATGTTTCATCTGCGTTCATCTCTATATTGAATCACTCCTGGGCAAATAAAGGACTACACAGTCTCGTGGGTACTTAAAGAAGCATATAACCTTTTGGTTGATTGTCTGTCACCTGCTTGTTTCTATAGATATATCATTGATCTGCCTGGAATGTTCCACAATATGACATTAACCAGATCTACCTTACATTTATTCAAGTACAGGTGGTTTTACAGCCAAAAAAATACCTAGATAAACATTCTGACATTCTCACTATGAGCGGGGTTGCCTCTCCACTGATCTGACCAGTAACTTGGTCTGGTTTGGTGACAATGATGATAGAAAAGTTTAAAACCATACTGTGAAACATTCCAGACAAATCAAAAACATCTCCATGGAGAAATGCATTTGACGGACACTCATGCATCTTTAAGGCTCTACTGTAATAACCACCAAGAGTTGAAAAGGATTACAAGTTTCCAGTGAGTTAACATCACACCCTGATCACATAGGAGGTGTGGGGAGGGGTCCTGGTTATGCAACTGTGGAGTCACACATTATGGACTGGGACAGACTCACTGGTCACATTAACATATGGTTCAGCTGCACTAAAGCAGGTCACCAAAAGGTCATGGTGTGGGTCACGCAGAGAATATCTGGCACAGTCAGGGTTATTCAATAAAAATGTTCTGTACAAGTTTTTGAATTTAAATTTTGTGGATGCAGTTTGTTTATATGTACACCTTTTCACTTTGGCATTAAGCACACAAGAATAAAAAAATTATTTCTAATTTATAATGCAATCCATGTGCAAATGAATCAACTGGATTTACTACTATGACTAGATAAGCCTTTCAACGGCTGTAAGAGGGCTGCAAGAGAGATCACAAATAAACAGAAATATTTCCAAAAAAAAGCAAACTCCTCAGTGGTTAGAGTGCTTGTTCATACTTCCGAAGGTTGGTGGTACAAGCGAGAGCATACTGTTGTCTTTTAGGACCTTACCTTGCCTCCAGTATGTAAATGTACATGTCACATGTAAGTATGTAAGTAAGTTGTTTTTTTTATTTATGTAGTGCTTTTTCACAGACATGCCTGTCTTTGGGGCAGACTGACTGAAGTGCAGCTGCCATGCCAATCGGCACCATCAGCCCCTCTGACGATCACCATCACTCAGGCACACACCACTTTCTTACTAGGCAATGTGGGTGAAGTGCCTTGCCTAAGGACACAATGACAATTTTTGTGACTTGCGCACCACTGTGGCACTTGATTGTTCCAGTGGTCTCCCATCCAAGTACTAACCAGGCCCAGCCTTGCTTAGCTTCTGAGATCTGACGGGATGAGGCTTTGACAAGCAGGTATGTTCATGAACATGCATTGTCTCGACTTAAAGATCCTTTATTACGCAAATTTTACTTGGGAGCTTTAATCCATGTTAGAGTGTTGTTACCTTCTCAAAAACATACCTGAAGCTGTGCTTTGTTTCATTCACTCATGAGTAATCTTTATTATTGTCTATCTACATCCCCAGTGCTCAAAATGCTCTGTTCCACCTTGTGATGTCATGGCGTGGTAATTTCCATGTTAACAGTTACCTTTCACTTTTAGTTCAGTAGAAATAGGCAATTATCCAAACGATTCTAGTGAAGATATATGAAGTACATCCTATATTACCACATGACATCACAAGGTGGAACAGAGCATTTTCAGTTTGAGAGAAGAACTTGAAACAAACAAAAAAAAGTAATAATACCTTGTCCATTAGAGTAGTAGATCCACTTCTCCCTGGTCTTAGTGGGGGGACCGTGGGTTTTCTTGTGGATGGCTTTCTCCATGATGCTGCTGGGGTCTTGCATGGGGCCCTTCTTTAGCACTCGTGAGCTCCTCTTTACACTGCACCCTACAATCACCACCAGCACCAACAACAGCAGCAGAACAATCATCCAAGGCAGGTGTTCATTAATGTCAAAGTGCTCAGTGCTGCTAGGCCTCGGGGACCCTCTGCGAGTGGGACGGTACGAGCCAGAGACCCCCCCAGGCACCTTGTTGATACTTGCTCCGATTTTTACAGTGTCTATGCTCTCCAGAACTTCCATGCTCTTTCTGTTGGGACCAGGGAGAGACTCAGAGTTCTTTTGGCCCAGTTGGTGCTCTAGATGGGGGGATAGAGGAGCCTGGGTGGGGTCCTGGTTTGGGACACTGGAAGTAGAAGTGTGGTCCAAAAGTTGTGCGTTTTGGAGTTGTGCGTTCATGGTTCTCCTCAGTTGGATGTTGGCTGAATGATGGTGGAAACCTGTGGACAATAGAAACATAAGAAGCTTAAATTAAGGCAAGGCTAGGGTGACCAGATTTTCAATATTAAAAACTGGGACACCCCTGGTTTGTGGAATCTGATAATTATAAAATTGTAAAAGAGTGCGTAATTAAGGAAAATTGTTACTGTAGGAGGAGGACAAAGTAAGTACAGAGCAGTGGCCTTATACTGATGACAGTGAAAACAGGAGTTGATGTGCAAAATGGAGACATAAGCGTTTAAAAGATTGCTCAATCATGCACAAATCACTCCAAATACAAGTTTGGGTTAGTAAATGGTGAGAGGAAACAACTATATGCATAACAGGCCTGCTTTAAATCAAGTTAACCTATATATGACCCCAGTGTGAATGAAAGACACATGTTTTCCTGTCACATGTGTCTGAAAATTGTGACAACAGTGAAAGCACTCTGTTGTTTTTGTAACACTAAAATTTACCATTGTTCTGTTCCTAGAGCGTGCACTTTGTACAATACATTCATTGTCTGTAGAATGCCAAGATTCACAAAGCATGTGATGGGAATTGCAGTGGGACTTTTGTGGCAGTTTTGTGGCAGTTACAAACTACAAGCAGATATTTCTGGAAATGGGACAGTTACTATAGGAATAATCAATACAAGTGTGTCATATAAGAATGCACTGATGACATTTTATCTGAGTTGACATTATTGGGATTGCTGTACTGAGTCTGAATATAACTCAACTGTTGCTTTAGCTGGTGCTGGACAGTAATCCCTTTTATCCTACTCTCACACACAGAGATTGACAACTAATCCCAAATTAACATCAATCAGCCGTATAAACTAGCAAAACAACTCTCCCTGATACCTGTAATAATTACCACAATCAAGTAAACAAATACACACTGCTCATTCAGAATATAGTTAGATAGAAGTAAAATAATTGTGAAATAGCAGTTTGAAATAGTGTCCCACATGACCCACATAGCAAATATCAACACTGGAAACATATATTGATTTGGTATTTGTTGCTGTTGCTGGAATAAAAGGCAGAAAATCCAAATATATATATATATATATATATATATATATATATATATATATATACTCTACAAAATTGAGTTTCGAGCTTTAAAACCATGTTATAATATTGTTATCTCCTAAAAAAAACATACCTGAAGTTGTGTTTTGTTTTATCCACACATGTCTGAGTAATCCTGATTTATTAGTCTGTCTTTCCAAAGCTCAGACTGTTTAGTTCCAGCTTGTGATGTCATGAAGCAGTAGTTTTCAATTTAACAGCTACCACTAATTTTTTGTTCAGTAAAGAATGGCAATTCCAGGGGTGATTGTAGTGAAGGTATGGAGTTTAAAAACATAGTGAAGCATTTCCTTCCAGAAAATATTGTACTATGGGCCCTTTAAGACTGCACATGGACAGTTCAGATATTACACTGAACACAAAACTTAAGTGCAAAGTCTATTTGAAGTCTGAAAATGTTTAGTTAAAAGTGATGGATTCACAATAGCAATGACAGCAATAATATCACTTGGAATATGTTAAAACCACTTTATAACTGTTAAAGAGAGAGAACAACACTAAAAACAACAGCTATTTGACAGTTTCATTTCTCTATTCAAATAACACTGCTTGGACTCCACACCAGTTGTCTGCCTTACAACATTAATTGGGACATATTACAATCTGTCTTTAATGCAGTGTCCATACAGTATCTAATCTCATATTATATATAAAATAAGGGCTGTATGTGTCTATCTTCAACTGAAAAGGACATATAGTTAAATGTTTATTTAATCATGCTGGACTATGTTGATTAGAGCAGATTCCTCATTTGGTTGTCCTGTTGCTAGGGTAGGTGATGTAATGCAGTCTCTTTACATTGAACAAAACGCTTTCAGGCAGGTCATGGTAAATAATGCTAGTCTCTATAGCTCTGTTTTTGTGCTGGTAAGTGGTTAAATAATGCAGTAAACTACCAGTTATAACCCCACCATGTGTCTACTCCAATTTTTAAACAATGGCTTACCCAGACGAGCCATCAGTTCTAATGTTAACAGGGCTATAAGGATATTGTTCTGAGAAATGAAAGGATATTGGACAAAATAACTCCATCCTATGACAGTGGAGGGAGATGAATGGCTCAATATACAGGGACAGAAATAGCAATAGCTCTGCTCCAGTGGCTTTTAGTTTCCATAGGGACACACAGGCTTTCTTTAAACAAACCCTAACCAGAGCTATATATGGTCATTGTTGTGGTATTGTTTTGACATTAACTTATTTATGAATTTTCTGCTTGGGGTTGCAAAAGTGCTTAATAAAAGTTTGTTTATTTTTGTAAAAGAGTACATTTAGTGTTTTTTTCTATTTTTAGATAGATATACTTACTTTCTCCTAATGTGATTTGAAAAACAGGTGCTCCGGCTTTAAGTGAATAAATGAATTTGTATAATTAAAGATCACCCACCTCTGTTTCCATGTTCTGCTATAGATTTGTGAGAGGAGGTGGTCCTATAGGCTTGGATATGACCAGACGGTTCTGAAGGAAGAGAAGAGGAGCTGGGGGAGTCCTGCTCTGGTCCAGGGGCAGAGGCTGTGGTTTTGTTGGGTGGGGGTGTGGGATGTGTGTGGGGTGCACGTGTGGTTGTGGAGGATGCCCCAGTGGAAGTATGTGCAGAGGGCAGTCCACAGACATTATCAGTCTCTCTGGTCCCAGGTACGAGCAGCACGAGCCCCTGAGATGGACAGTCCTGGTGAGTCCTGCATTTTGCTGAGCTGGACTCCACATCAGAGAAAGTGCCTTTGCTGCAGGCTTTACACAGCACGTCCTCTGTGTCAGTGCCCCTCTTCTTCACTCTGGTCCCAGGGGGGCAGAGGGAGTGGGGTGTGCACCTGCCCTGTGACATGAAAGCCCCAGCGGGACAGGTGCAGACGCGGTCCTGGGTGGCTGTACAGGGCATCTTCTCCACTAGGCTGTGTGGACAGGGCTCTCTGCAGCGGTGGCACTGTTGTACCCCATTCTCCCCACGGGTGTAGGTTTCCTGTGGGCAGGGGGCGCACTCTCGCGCTCAGTGTTGGTGGAGCAGTGGGCTGACACATAGGTCCCGGCTGGGCACTTGTCACAGGCCAGCTGGGCTCCCGAGGAGGCGTCTGTGTGCTGGTACTTACGAGAGGACAGGACAGGGGGGTCTTCAGGGGGGCCCAAGACCCGCGCTGACACCACCGCTGAGCACAGGAGCTGCAATGACAAAGACAAGAACGCTTGAACAAGACACTCAAAAGTAAACTATTCCAAACAGGAAATTAATGTTTTAATTAAATAAAAATATTTTTCTGGCATGCTTCCCACATCTCGAATGCAGTTATTCCCACAAGGATTCACCAAGTCCTCTCCCTCAGATTACTGAGTTACACAATAAAGAAGATCCAAATGGAAAATCCCCCAACATTAGTTTTGCTAATATGTGCTCATTTAAAACAGCCCAGAGGAGTGTGATGGGCAATGGCAGTCGTTCAGTGTATTTAACTAGCCCAACCATCACCGATTTTGTCAATCATCTTGCCCATGAGCACAAAGGCATTATGTGGTAGGACCTAAGTAACATGGGAAAATTAGGAAACATCTCTATAGAAACATAGCCACTCCCAGCCAGCTGCAATAGTTACCAGTAACCTTTAGGCTTCAGTAAGAAAACATGACTAAAAATATCCGAGTGTGACTAAAGTGGAATGAGCACATGGATACCTCAGGCTGCTGTTAACACGTCTATAAAGCAACTCAGATAGTGACTCAGGGACGACCCCCAGTGAAGAGTGGGGCCTTCCCTGTCACCGATTCTAGGAATCTGCTCATAGTCTGGGGGAACTGTAAGTCTTTAAACACAAATGAGTCATATGATGTGGAGGAGTACCAGACCGATCAGAACATTACAGCAAAGAATGTACAAGTATACTGTGTAAAGACTGTGAGGAAAAAGTTCAAAAAAGGGGTGGCGAACAGGGGGCAATGGAGAGGCTGAGGCGGCTGTTAGTTCTGCTGATGAGAAAAAGGCAAAGGAAGGTTTAGTCAGCCGATGATGAAGTTAGGAACAATTTACAAACATTTGGGCCTATTATCTTGTTTCACATATGAATTATAACCATCTCAAAACCAAATAGCATTCATTGTAAAACACTGGAACAACTAAGCACTATTCAAACAACTGGACAATAAAGCGGAAGTGACCATATATTTTTCTACCAATAAATTAACAGTGTTTACTCGGCCTCTGCTCTATTCTAAATTCAATATTGTGTCTTTGTTTGTATTCCCAGAACTTCATCCATAAACATTTGAGCATGTGGTGCGGATCTGTTCTACGTCACTCAAATAAAAGTTTCATTCATATGCGCAGAATGACACAGAGCTGTGAATAGGGGCTTTGTGTCAACTACAATTGGACCATCGTCTGGCAGTTTCAACAGTATAAACAGTTATGATTCTTTGGGTACTTAGGAGTCTCGTGCAGTTCAGCTAACAGGTGAATAATCCTTGTCTGGTCATAGTTTAGTTCCTTATTTAGTCTGTGTAATGTTCTGGATTAGGCCCAGTTTAATGATTAGTGCAGATTTGGCCATGTACCCAGGTTGAGTCCAGTCTTCATCCAGAAAATGTTCTAAATAGGCTACTTCCCTGAGCCATTTACTCATGAGTTTGGACTTCTATATATGGATACAGTTTAGGCCAAAATCTAAGACTAGAATATTACAAATGGCATTAAACAGCTCTTACATTTATTCAATTACAGGTGGTTTTACTGCTCAAAAATACCTAGTAAAACAGGCATTCTGACTGTGAGTGGGGTTGCCTCACCACAGATCTGACCTGTAACTTGGTGTGGTTTGAGTTCCATAAAAATAGAAAAGTTTAATGCCATACAGTGAAACTTTCCAGACAAAGCAATAACATCTCCGTGAATAAAAGCATTTGATGGACCCTCCACCAGAAAAGTTAAGCAATTCTCCTTTAATTAATTCTATTTTTAACAAAATGTGTCTTTCTATAAACCCGATTGTCATCCCAAGCATTTATCATTGCAATCCAGGCCTCTAGTGTGATATTATAAGCTGTATATGTGAGATGATAATGTCCCTGATCTGCTTTTACCTTAGAGTCTATACTTACCTGAGAAAGACCCAGTCTGTCTGCTGCTAATGCTTCAGCTTCTGTGAAACTATAACAAAGCTAATTACCACTGCAGCAGATGCTCAGCTTTTGTATGAATTTCTGTTATACCAGTGCAGAAGATTTATTCATGCATCATTTCAAAGTATTCTCTTACACAAGGACAAATTGTGCATCTCAGCCCACTTCTCCATAAACACAAACACACAACCACCCATCTCCCTCATTACAGCGATCACTTTCTTGCATTAAGTCTCAGAATCACCATGGCGCTTATGGAAGTACTCAGACTGATCAGAGGAGCCCAAATCGATGCAGCGCCCTCTGTGCCAGCTCAGCTCTCTATGCCAAGTCATGCTGTGCCTGCTGCCCCCAGAGAATTACATGGGCTTTTAGTAGAGGACCAGAGCTGCTTGGCAAAGATGTGAGCCAATAAAAGATGTGTGAGCCACTGTTTATCATGCAGACATCTACAGTAACTCTCAAAAAATAAATGTGGATTTCAAAGTACAATCATTAATAGATTAAATTAAGCAACAGCAAAACTTACTTACTAAATGTTTAAATCAAGATTATTACTGCATGTGTAAAACAGGACTAGTCTTGCGCTAAACAATTTCTGTGATCAATTATTAAATTAGCTCTTATTGCAGGGGTACATTTTCCAGTGAATGTGTCACCATGTTTAAACCTGGCTAGTTTTGTGTATTACATTACTCATTGGGTTGTGAAATTCAGAAGAAATGCTGTTCCAAATGGCTGCTGCAGCCAGTAAAACAAAGCCAATAGTGCTGTTTGAGTCTGGATCTGCAGCACTTAGGAAATTGGGTATCGATGCAAAAGAGTGACACAGTCCCATTCCTCTCTGTGGTCTTTCTATTTGGAAGTATATCTATGTTTATCTCTAAAATATATCTTCATATTATCTCTAAGTAGTGGATGAAGTACTCAGTTTTGTTACTCAAGTGCAGATACACAGGTAATAAATGACTTAAGTAAAAGTATCATAAGGAAAAAATCTATGTAAGTAAAAGTATTTAAGTACCCGTTTAAAAAGTATTTTCATGTAGTGATAAAAAATTATACATATTTTGGTCAGCAGTAGCAATACAAATAAATTTCTTAATTTTCTTATGAATTTTGTGTATTTATTTTTGTTTGCTCAAAGCTGAAGCTTGAACTCGAAACCTTTAATCAGGAAGTTACTACAAACATGTTAAAAATAACCCCTAAATTAATGTGAAAAGTACTTTATACTTTTCAGTCCAGTTAAAAAATGTAGTAGTGGAGTAGAAAATGCAGATGCTTTCTCTTAAATGTAGTGAAGTACAGTAAAGGTAAAAAGTATCTACTACAGATGTAACAATATTCAAACCTCTTGGTGCGATATTATCACGATAAGATCTCACAGTACAGTACAATATTTATTATGATATTTTGGACTGGCAAATATAATTCTAGATAGAACACTTTTTTGCTTTTAAAAAAATACTTTGACAACATTTTGGTGCAAATTATTATTGTCAGAATCCCAAGAATTCAAGTAAAAAACACAACTCTTCATGTTGTTTGTGCTGAAATGAATCATGGGAAATGCAGTTCCCTATGTTTATTAGCTGTTCCTACTGAAGAACAATGTATTTAAGCAAAGAAACTTATAATTTGATATACTGTGACAGCTCTCGATATAATTGTGAGACTGCTGACGATACAATATTATGATATTTTAGTTATTGTTACATCCCTAGTATCTACTGTAAAATGTACTTAAGTAAAGTACAGATACCTAAAAAACAAAGTACTTTACAACTTGTACTTCATTAAGGTATCAAAAAAAAAAAAAAAAAAAATTGATTCTATAATATCAGTTTACGTTGGCCACATTTGTGTAATACAGTTGAACTTTAATCTAGTAAAAGAAGAACAGGTGGATTAGGCTTTATATTCAATTGTACATAGTTCCTTTAGTCTTGTAAAGTACCCTCATGCTGTGAATGTTAGAGAAAATAACCTCATAAAACATTTAAGGTCAACACTATCGAGCGAAATTACAAAACTGCTTTGATTAAAGCACTAAAACACAGGCAGTATCATTAGTACATGTTGGTTAAACTTGATATAAAGTGCTAATGAGCAGTTTTCTTATTCTACACCCATCAATAAAGTTTGAATGGTAAAATGGCCAAAATTAAATAAAAGGGCATGAATAGAAATTGTTAGTGCATAGAATGTAGTGGTGTATTTGTTTGTACTTTTCTACTACCCATAATCCAGTGCGACTCCAGATGTTTTCCATTAACTCATTACACAGACATACCTGCTTTAGACCATGACACAGTGCTTTTATATGGACCTTTATGGAGATTTGGCCAAAGAAATTCAATTGTGAGGTCATGCGCTGCTCCTGGGTCTGGTGTGGAGTAGGCTATCTGATGTCAATGTTCCTCACTGCAGTATCAAAGGACAATATTGTTTGTTGTTTACATCAGCCAGACCACCGCACAGTGACCCCACCCAAGTCAATAATAAAACAGGCCCTCCAGCAGTGAGACAGCACTATATGAGCAGACAGTAACTCTAGCTCACCAAAAAGCCAAATGGAAACTGATACTGGGTAACAAGAGGCTAACTTTAACCACTCTTTGTGTACTAGGAGATGGTGCTGACTATAGATAAATATTGCCTTGTTTTTTGGGATATTACATTATTATATCAATACAGAGAAAGATACAAATTGAACCATAACAAAAAAAATAAAGTGTATGTAATACCACAAGTCACCACAAGGTAATTGCCATGGCAAATATGTTAATTTTTGTAGTCAAAGAGAATATAATATCTGTCTACCTATATTAAAATTAAGATTTAAGAACCCGATTTCTATTTCCAAATTTTTTGCAAAAATATGCTGTGTGCGTCTAATTACAAAGCAATTCACTGTCTAATGTTCAGGAACTGCATATAATCATGCTAGTTGTTGTTAACTGTACCATCATTGCAAAAGTCTGGTCTGGTCTTTGAGAGTTGTGAAAAGTACTTATAAACTCAATGCGGTGAATAACAGGGGCCTCAGACTGCATAAGATAAGTGAGGAATAATCTTGGACCACTGCAAACTGTTGCACCCTAACATTAGGACATATGTGCGCTACTGTAAAAGTCTATGGGTATGTATATATAGTATTATTGTACTAGAGGGAGAGAGGGACTAGAGAGGGCTTTGCTTTGGAGCCTACAGCAGCAGTAAACATCATGTGGACAGATGACTGGCATGCCTTCATACACACGGCTCAGACCACAGACCCGTCCACACGAGGAAGTGAGAGTCAGACTTACCATCTGAGGCATATGCCTGTGGTGAGGACAAAACAGCTCAATAATATAGTTTAAGGGTGGAATATTTCAAGTTTTGCTCTGCTTGTCTCCATAGAGATGTTTTTGTGTGGAATGTTCCACAGCTTGGCATTGAACTTATCTTGCATTTATTCAGTACAAACAGGTGTTTTTATGTTTATGTTGAATAAAATACCTTAAAAAACACAAATTCCTCCTGTGAGAGAGGTCACCATTACACAGATGTGCCCTGTAACTTGAACTGTTAGCCCATGAAGCTAGATCAGTTTAATACCATATCTGTAACATCCAGGCAATGTAATTTCATGCCCATGGAGACAAGCAGGTGGTGAAGCCTCCAATAAATAAATCAGCTGATGCACAAGATATTTCTTACAACTCATACTTTATGTCTGTATACAAGGAGACTAGAGCAATACTACTTTTGGGCTTTTTACTAGAATTTATGGCAGTCTCCTTTAATAATTTAAGGCCAAGGTTAAGATACAAGGTCCAATCTTTGAAACTAGATCTAGTAGTACTAGTAGATCAATTCAACATGAACTCTAAACATTTGTTGTTAATCTAAATGCAGCTAGTGTATGAGTTCATTAACAGTTAAATATTCTTAAAAGAGTTTATACTGAGGTCTATATGCAACCAGAGCTGACTCATTAGATTTCTCCACTGGCGTTTCCAGGCCAGTCTTTAAGCAGAACCTGTCCCCTCTGGCCCTGAACAAGAGCCCTGCTGTCCGAGCCCCTCTCTTACATAACGAGGTGTGTTCTGCTGCGGGCTGAGCGCTTTGGGTCGTGGGCGGGGTCAGTGTCTGTGTGTGGCACTAACAAACCGCCTTTAATTACTCTCCAATTAAACCAGGGGCCCACCATAAACTCAGCTCTGAGCCAGAGGATTAGTGTACACATGTGGGGTTTGCAAAAAAGCACCTCCCCACACTTCCTCCTCTCTCACACACACATACAATCACACAGACACACACACAAACACACAGACACATGCACACACAAACACACACGCGCACTTGCAAACACACAGACACATGCACCCACACACACTCATAACGTATGTTTAGGGGCAAGCACCTGTTGTACCTCTGTGCTGACAACAATCAGATCTAGTGAAGAGTGTACAAAGAGTTTAGTAGTAGGGATGAACTTCCTTACAAATCTACTTTGTTTTTCTTGTAGTGGAATTTAAGTTTACAAGTCTCATTTACAAGCAGGCAAAAGACTTGAGGTCATGGACTTTAAAACAAAAGTAAGTGTTTACATTGCACCAGATCAGAATTGACTTTTTGAGTGATAAGACTGATAAAGGAGATGTCAATGTCAATAACAGCACATATGCATTATCCCTGAGAATGGACCAACTCATATTCTATGACGTACACAAGATTTGCACCAACATTTTTAAAGCTGGGTGTAAACTACAGTATCTCAGTGGGCCTGCACTTTGTTCTCTTTATGAAAAATGAACATTACAGAGTACAAAGTGGGGCCCCTTTCTTGCTTGGGGCTCTGAGTAAATGAGTAATAACCTTGCAATAACATGGGGGGTGGTGTTAGAAGGAACAGGTGAAAAGGGTCTCTTACCAATAGTCTCATCAAAGAAATGTTAGAAATTTAGGCTCTTTTCAGAATTGGTTTAAAACTTTTTGGTCAAATTGTTGGCCTATATATTGTACTTACACCTCAACATTCTTCTGAATCATCAAAGTGAGTGGGATACATCTATGACAGGGGATGGAGAGTGGAGGATGACAATAATAACAGTCTAAATTTACAGTGGGCTGTGGATATGAGCCCCCAGTGCAAAATGCAGCTAAATCCAATAACAGTCTAGACAGTGGGCTGGATTGTGAACTGGCTGGTAGCATACAGGCTAAGAAAGAGATGGTTTGGGCCATTTGATAAGGCGACTGCCCATCTCGAGATTGTGAATGAAAAACACGCACTGCGCCTTTATCCGGACCGGGAAGATGCTGGAATGGCCCTGGTGCGCTCTGGTGTGCCGGTGTTTCCAGACTGAGTGACCGGGCTGCTGTACTCACCACTGCGGACACACACGCCGCTGCCATGCTTCTCTCTGTCACCTCCAGCCCGGTACAGAGGTCTGATCAAACCCGGCTCATCCCGGTCCTCCCGCAGATCTCACTGGAGGACAGAGTCGATGTTGTACCCCGCGGTCCACGGCTGTCCTTGTGCGGTGTGTGAGGGCGGGCGCACGGGCGGTAGAGGTGGTGGGTAGTCCGGGAGAGGGGCTAGCTTCACCTGGATGCGTTGGCTCATTCCCATAGCGGTACAGCGGGCTCGCCTCGCCCAGTGTCCGGCTGAGGAGTGAGCAGTGCGGCTGTCCCCTCCGCAGAGCAGCATCCTCACGGGCGCGCTGACGTCTTCGGGGGGCAGGGACTACGGCAGGAGCTCAGCCAATCAGAGCGCAGCGTTAGCCGTACACGTGGGCACAGAGCGGGGTTAAATCTTGCTCACTTTTGAGTCTCCGTCGGACAAAACAACAGCTGCTCTGGTAAACAAGGGATATCATTGTAAAATATACAAACTAGTTAGATTTTAATCTAACTGGATAAAAGCAAGTTTGATGTAGCACCTCACCTGCAGCAATGAGTCATGATGTAGCCTAATCTCTCCTAGATGCTTCCTAGGAAAAGAGGAAAACTTCATCGTATTGTTGTTGCATTTAGGCTACTATATTATTCTGTTATTCAAAAATTGGGTGTAACAGTTTTGTAAAGATTGTGGATGTTTCTAGAAGTGCCTGTGAGTGGCCACTGCAGTTCCTGGACAGCTGCGTGAGGCCCGGGCTTAAAAAATGCTGAGCCATAGTACTCGGCTTCTGAATAATTCAACAGTGTAGAGCGGCTGCACCTTGTTTCTCACACACAAGTGGACTGTCATGTGGGAAAAGCTCCTCTGCTCCAAAAAATACTTTTTACACAATACAATATCTGACAGAACTAATACAAATATGTAACGGGAGGGGGATTTCATTAGTTATTGATAACATTGTTAAACATTTAGATGTCTGGCCACAAATGTTTCAAATTTGTAATCTTTCACCCTGAAGGACATTCTTCAGAAACCCTTGAAGAATTCCAAGAGACAGAGCAAGACATTATCTTCTTTACAAAAGACAAAGACAAACACATTCACTGTCCTGCATGAGAAAACAACCGTATAAATAAGTCTACATTTGACCCATAGGAGTAGTGTATAAGGCTGAAGCTTAGTCTGTATGTGTATGTTGTGTTGTTGTGTTTTGTGCTGTGGGTCAGAGGAGCAGACAGTGGCAGGGAGTGGTCCTGAGTATCCCTAGCCCATCTGTTGCCTCACACACTGACCAGGGGCTGCAGTAAACAGCTCATCCATGAGTGAGAATGCATTTAGCCCATAACCACTCTGTAAATAGAAGCGTGATAAGAGAGGAGCTACCCAGCGCCCTGCACGTGAGGGCATCAGCCAATCCTGGAGCAGAGCGGGGGAGAGATAGTCATAGACATGTTTGTTTATGCTACAGGGGGAAAGCGTTGTTAAGTGGGTCAGTGGGATGCAATGGAAGGGATATTCTCAAATTTAGGCTGCTTTGCTAAAAAGATAAAGACCAAAACACAACTGCTCATAGAGATGCACTGGCTTAGTCTGTCCCACTATGGTGCCAATAAAGACCTGGCAAAGACATCCTACAGGGAAGACTTCAAGCTTTAAAGGTGCAATATGCAGCTTTTCAAGTGGACTGTCTGCCACTTAATTGTTTCCATGGACTTGGTATTGCTTTGCCTGGAATGTTCTACAGCATTGTTTCCCAAAGGTTTGGTCGTGACCCTCAGGTGGGTCGCAAGAGATATTTTTTGGGTCGCCTTGTCATGATTTGCATGTATGATTGCAGTACACAGTTCTGAGCGAGTGACTATTTTGTTCCAATATTGCTGTTTCAATTGAATGTTGAAAAGAAAAAGAAATGGGCTACATTTAATGTCCAAATAGGTGACTTATGGATCCCTTTTATTGCTGGTTCAGTTACTGTTTTTCATTATTTAAAACTTGAGTAATACTAATTGTTCGGAGAGACATGCTCACTCAGTCAACAATAAAATATCCTTATTAATGTTCAGTAATGGTCAAATCCATCTTTATTTTGTGATTTACGAATGAAGTCTATTGACTTTGGTTGCAAAGGTTTGTGACTTTTAAATGGGTCCCCCCCCAAAAGACGTTTGGGAAACACTGTTCTACAGTATGCAATGAAACATATCTATCTTCTGTTAGGTAAAGTATAGGTATTTTTATTGCTCAAAAATACCTCAAAAACATGCATTCTCATTGTCAGCATAGCATTTCTTTGGAAATGAATATGTTTAGTGTCATGATGTAGAAAATTCCAGGCATCTTCATGGAAACGAGCAGTTGGCAAACACTCCCCTATAAATGTTACACAGTACACTATTAATGCAAAGATACAATACTAATTTTGATGTGTTAAATATGCAGCCCAAATCTGAGTGTGGGGTCCTGTCCTCTTTACATGTTTTTCAGCTATGTTTACATTCTGTTTGAGGAGGTAGGTTGGAAGTTTCTATAATCTATGCCACACAAGTTCATATACAAACCATTAAGCCATCCTGACTGCCTCTAACCATGTGCGCAACCACAAAAGCAGAACCTCTCCCCACTCCCTCCTCTTTAAGATGATCACAGGCCGAAGGGAAAGCATGTTCTGTTGGTGGTCTCACTTTGATTTCAAGGGCTAAATTATTATGTTTATGTTTTAGACTATGCAATAAACATAATTCTATCAAACTGACATTTAAACAGGAGTACTGTGCAGGGATGCATTCATTCAAAAGCTTAATTATACAACTGACAAAAAATGAGAGACAGAAATTTGTAATAAAATGTAGCTGATAAAAATATGACACACTGGTATTTCAGTTAACCAGTTGCACAGTTGCACATAGTTTGGGACACCTGTAATGTTCCAGACCATGGCATTAAATTTGTCAGTCTCCATAGAAACAAGTAAGAGATACCACCAGGCAATTTACAGGGGAGATCTGTGAAGAGGTGACCCCACTCACAGTAAGAATGCATGTTTTTGGAGCAATAAAAACACCCATAGCTGAATAAATGCATCTTATATACACAATAGCATCTCCATGGCGTCAGGTCTCCAGTCTCAAAAGTTACACAGTGCTCCTTTAAAGTATGAAACTGAGTAATTAGGCTAGTGTTTTAAGGGTGATTAAGTGTAGTAATGATGTAGATACTAAGCCCGATCTGTTCCATTAGATGCATGTTATGTTATTATAGATTAAATATTTTTCTTGCTTTATTAGTGCAACATTTTTAACTATAAATAATAAAAATAAAAAAAAACAGGGGAGCAAAAACAGGAGTAAATGTCCAAGTTACCTCATCTTTTCAACAGACCTACTTTCGGTTTTGGTGAGAAAAGAATGAGCTGCGAATCGTTTGCCTCATACGTATATCAGGTGTGAGTCTGCCCTCTGCTGGAGCTTTTGGAAAATTACACGTAACCAGCTGAAACTCAGTAAAAAATACAGGCTACAGGAGACTATCACATGCACACAAATTATTATAAATTATTATTATTATTATTATCAGTTCACTATTTTACAGTTAAAAGTGACACTGCAAATAAGTTGTTACTTGGCCCTTTTGCAGTCACTTTATAGGTGAACAAGTCAACAGCCTTTCTGTCACTATATGTGTTTTATCCTACTCTTTCAAGCTCAAATAAATAAATACAACATAATTAATATATTGAACTTGACCTTGGTCTTACAAACGGCTATATTAGACATACTAGTACGTATACAAAATGAAATATCCACAAGGGGGTGATAAAATGAAGTCAGCAAGCATGTCACTTAAGCAAAATTACAAAGAGCATATTAAAATGTTTGAAACCACTAGTTCCTGAAACTTCTGACCACAGCTACATTTTGTTTGTGACACCAATTTCTATATTTATTATTATTGTTTTTTGTTTTTTACCACTGACAGCCTGTTTCCACTATTACACAACTGCTACACACATGTTCACCACACACACACTCAACTTAGCATCAATTGTTTTGTCACAGTTCAAACCAGGTCACGTTCTGTACAACTTGATTTCAAGAGAAAATCCTTATATTGTGATAATATTTCAGTGATTTTTCAAGTTTGCCTCAACATATTAAAGTTATGTTCCCTTTCAGTTCATGTTGAACTAATTTGATAATGCATTACAGTCCAAACTACACAGAAAAATAAGCCTTTGGAATAACAACAACAATATCACTAAAGGATGCAATGGGCAATTTAGAGAAATAGTATAATACAGTACACATTTGTTTACCCATATCATATGGTTCATTTCTGCAAAAGTCAATGTTTATGACAGCCTTAACTTATTTCTGTACCATGCAGGTGGGATCTGATTCATCATAGCCAATTATGTATATGTGTTTTACCATGACACTTCTCCACACATCAGTATTAATAATTATAACAAGAAGACAAGATGAACCTCATGAAAGTTTCCCTAAGTAAATACCCACTTCACTCTTTCATGTGTAATTTTGAGTTCTGATCCAAAGCAGGAAACTTCACATCCAGATGGCTTCCAGTGGAGCAGTGATTTGATGCAAAGAGGAAATTGTCTGTTTTCTCCACAACAATGAGGCATGCTGTGAGTGTGGCTGCATTTGCATAGGATTTGTGTTTGTGTGGAGTGACAGCCTGTTGACATGGGTCCAATAGGCTCCTGTGGTTTCCGAGTTATGCTCAAATACTTCCCCTGGCTGTGAAAAGAGAGATAAGCATTTGCAGCAGCCTTTAGATTTGGAATTAACCACTGTGTAAACCACTGTGTAAAAGTGGTGTTGGAACCATGGTATTTTAAGTCTGTATCTGATGTGTGTGATGATCAAATGTGCACTGTGCAATTTGTGATGGGGTGTCTCCACATTTATTGCTTTACCTACTCTCCAATGTCTCACAGAATGGCATTAAATGTATTTTGTAATAAATACTTTTTAAAATAAATTTACAGATATTTCAAATTACAAGTCAGATCTCTCCACAGATCATTTTGGTCTCTCCACAGATCTGACTTGTCCAGAGATGTGAAAGCACCGCTTATGGCCCAGAATGATTACGCTAATAAGACCCCACACTCACTGCAAGATCAACGTGTCTAGCTAATGAACAGAAACTGTAAACAAGCAGATGTGTTAGTTTGAGAGTAGTTTCATTGTAGTTAGCTTCTGCTTCAGGCAGGTATAAAGAAGTGTCCACCAGCATTCCGACCAAACCTGAAGAAGCAGCTTGGATGAGCTGCGAAATGTATTTGATCAAATAAACTTTTGTCCAGTTGACAAATTTTACAGGATTTTTCCAAGACAATGTACTAAAATTGATAAATAAATAAATAAATTACAATTTATTCATAAATACAGTAGCAGCTGGAATGAAGCTCCTTTTGAAACTATTTGTTCTTGGGACTAAAAGCCTTTGACCAGAGGGAAGCAGTTGAAACTCTTTAGTGGATGTTGCACGTCTTTTAGAATCCTCTGGGACATCCGATGTTACTGTCCTGAGTACAGGGAGTCCAGGCTGCTCTGAGGATGGACAGTCACCTTACTCGGACATTTAGCATTCAGGGAATTATTATTGCAGTGTTCTTGTTTTGCTTCTTTGTTGTATTTGCACTGAGGTAATTCCTCAGTATCATTTTCTCTACACCCTTTTTACACAATAGACTGTGTGTTGTTTCAGGCACTGATAAGACCCGCACACTCACACACTGTAATAAAAATGTCCTTGTGTCACAGGCCTCAAGGTCAGTGACTTTTCCTCATTTACCAATAGTTTTAAACAGAATGCAAATGTGAGGTACAGTAGTAAGCTTATCTTTGTCAGAGTAGCTCAGTAGTGTCAGCCTATCTACAAACAAATAGAATTGCTGCTGCTGGCATAGACCTTTATGACTTGTGTTATTGGGCAAACACTTTGCATGAGTGTAAATGACTGGCCAGAAAGCTGCTAGCCCTTGACACAGAAAAACATGGGCACCACATTCCGAGAGCTAAATATTATCTAAACAAAGCAGGCCTGCATGCTTAAGCTTTCTACGCTAATTATGTTGAGTTATCTATTCTAGTCAATAATGCAAAGTTTTGAGTTTTAGAGCACAATCAATAGTTGTTAGGTAGGCCTGCTGTAAGCTATCTGTAATTCATTGGTTTGAGAACAATGAAAACTAGGATTGTTTATAGCAATTAACAATTTAAAGACAGAAAATAGCCTACCTTTTGAGTGTGAAAAAGTGCTCAAAATGTTGCATAAGTTAGCATCACAATCATAACATTATTATCATCACAATCATTCCCTATAGTTACAAATAATCAAGCGTTAACCTTGCATGGGAGGTTTGCTTTTATTAATTCAGTTTTTGTTTTTTTGTTTTTTCTGTGGGCCCAGACTGACATTTACTTACAGCAGTAGGCCACAAGTCAGTGTAGTTTGTGAATGAACCTCTTATCCTCTTATCCACAGCAGGAGCCCCCTCGGACTCCTCTCCTCTCGCGGGATTACACTGTGGAAAGCTCGCGGGGCTTCCTGGTGGTTGTATTTTGGTGACAGGCAGCAGACAGCAGCAGCAGGAGCCCCGCAGGAGAGGAGAGGAGGGCTGTCCAAGAAAGGTGGAGACTCTGCAACTTCCTGCACTTCAAGCACCGCCACCATCACCGTTAGGGAGACTGGCTACGACTGGAGACACGGGCGAATGGATTTACTTCAGATTTAACTCGTTTTTTACGGCGTTTATCACGTAAATATCTTCATTTTGTCCCACCTGGTTAGAAGCTAAGTTAGCCGTGGCGCCGCTCCTGCCTCCCGGATAAAGTCATTCCCAAGTCGTGAGGAGGAGAAGGTCTGGAATGGGTGAGTTTTTTCCGTGATGTGGCGCCTTACTTTCGTACAATCGTTGGCTACATTTTCCCTCTTATGTAACGATGCAAAATCCCCCAAAGTCCGTGCGTATAAAAGCAAAATGTCATTAGGATGATCTGTAGTAAAAATGAATAGTTGGGAGTTAGCCTGTTAGCATGGTTCGCTAGCTGGATAACGCCGCTTCTATCCATGGATTTGGCAGCTCCTTTTGCTAATGTTTAAACAGGAGATTTTTAAGGTTAATTAACAACTTAAACATGTACAAGGAAATGCCATTGCTCTGACAAACGCAACTGTTGTGCATGTGCAAGATCATGCTGAAAATATTCCTAAACTTGGAGCTTGTTTTAGACTTTTGGTAAGTCCTAGGCTGCTCATTTCTTGACAGGAAACTCCAAACTTCGGAGCAACTTCTTGTAAAATTTGCCTTCCTCTTCCTCTTTGATGTGCTTTTTCGACTGATTAAAAGACCAGGATCTTGTTTTGACGCTGACATTCTTTCCATTAGAGCAACATTCTCATTTACACACCCTCAACCTACTTTAATATGGGCTACTGTCAGTGTCAAGTCAACACTTAAGACACTGTACCTAACTTTGTCACAAATTTGTATGCTAAATCATAGTTGTTTTATAGTTTATTTATTTACAAGTCTGTCTAAAAGCAGGTGTTGGTTAGACTGCAGAGGAAATGGTGCCATCTCCTACTGTATCTTATGAAACTAGTCCATATTTATGTGACTCAAAGTAGTTGTGGCTCAGGGTTGCAGCCGTCTGCTATGTTGTGGAACTGGTTTGAAGTTTTTCTTTTGCTGTTCTGCTGTGTTAAGTTAAAGATAGCGAAGTGAAGTGTGGTGTAGTTTAGGTCAGTTTGGTTTCCCACCGTCTGAAATAGATTCAAATTAGGATCTCCAAGGGGAACTAAAGCTATTATTCACTATTCAGTCTGTTACATCACATCCAGATTATCCACTGATTATTTTAATTTTGAGCTCTTATTTTTCATGTTTACTTTGTATTGTTTGATTATAATGCCATAACCTCAAAGTTAAAGGTGTGTTATTTAACTGGTCTGGTGGGGCTCTGCCTAATTATTTCCCCATATTATTGCTTTTCCTGGAATGTTCCATAGTAAGGCATTAAACTTATGTACAGCCAATTCTGATTTTATTGCAGGTGTTTTTATTGCTCAGAAATGTCTCGAAAACCATGAACTCAGATGGTCCTAAGCATCATCTGCTTGTCTCCATGCCATACTGTAGAAAATTGCAGACAGCGTAATATAATATCCATGTAGACAAGCATACAATAAACTTTTAAAAGGCTTTAAACTTTTTATCTGTCAGTATCAACATTTAGTCAGTAACTGCTTGATCATATCTGTCACACCTATATTGACATTGACTCAGTATAGGATAAACATATATACTGACAGGATGAATTGCATAACTAGAATTAGTTACTACTCAACAATGATAAACCAAGTTAAAATCACCTTTAAGCCTGGTTTGACTAGTTAGACCAGCAGCACCTTTTTGTGAATGACAACCACTCTGCCCTGAAACTCCTGAGTATTTTAAAATCCCTGTTCCTCTTGTTGATTTGGTAGTTTTGCACATTCTCATGCATACTTCCACATGCAATAGTGAAACATACTGTTAGCTTGACCAAGAGTGTCCAGAGTATAGCTGACCAATTTTGACATTACTATTTTGAAATAAGAACACTCAATACTGAAACTGCATTGTAGTGTTGTCTTATGTTTAGCTGATTGTTGACCAGTAAAGTGAGAGCAAGAGGGGACTAAACCGGGGACCAACCAGGGAACTAAACTGTTGGCTAAACCGAACTGTGGTGGGACTAAACTAAACCAATCTGTGGTGGGACTAAACTAAACCGAGCTGTGGGACTAAACTAAACCGAGCTGTGGGACTAAACCGGGGTCTAAACCAGGCCCTAAACCAGGCCCTTCTCTCAGTGCTTGGGGCTGACAGCAGCAGAGTTGTGCAGATCCATGTTTGAACACGTCTGCGCTCAGAGAGACCCTCACTTTCTGTTTGCTTTGACTACATTCACATCTGTGGGCTGGAATTTACCTACAACCTGCAAGTGCCTCGTACCAAAATACTGTCACCCAGTTTAGTGCACCAACAGCAGCTAAGTCAATATAAAGTAAAGGATGATATTTTCTTGCTATTGTATGACCACTCTCATTTTCAGCCCATTCAGTTTTACATGTACTGTATGTCCAATACTTCGAAACTCTTTGGTTGGCGTATTCTTCTCTTATGTCAGTATGTTAAAAAGTCTAAAGTGTTATTGGTGTGTTGGTGATTCCACTGCTCACAGCACAATACAGCACAATACCACTCAATGTGAGAAATACACTTACTTTAAAAACACCTTAGTTGGTGTATTCTTGACTTATGTCAGCATGATAAACAGTCTAAAGTGTTACTGGTGTGTAGGTGATTCCACTGCTCACAGCACAATACAGCACAATACCACTCAATGTGAGAAATACCTAATAATTTTCTCCTTTAGTATATGGAGGTACAAGGAATATTTAAATGTTCTTTTTATTTCTGAAAATTTTGAGTAAATATATTACAAATTAATTCATTGTAATTGTTAACAGACCCTTTACAGACACAAATTATAAGAAACTAAATATTGTAGTAGTTGATTAGTCAGTTGTACACATTGAGGTTTTCAAAACACATTTTTAACCAGACAGAAGTAAAAATAATATGCATACATCTCTGTCTTTTGAGTATAATGTGAAGTAAAATGCTGGGGGATAACTATTCCCACAGACAAAATTCCAAGGTGCTCTTAAAAATCAAAAAGCCGTTATTACAGCAGGGCTATTGACATAAAATACCCACCATGTTTTGGCCCAGCACAGTCTTCCTCAGGGTGCAAACCAAAGGTAGAATATGCTGACTTAGGCTTCTAGATGGAGAATATTTACGAATAGTCTACTATTGATTAAAATAATAAATGGCTTATTATTTTGCCATTTTAATTACACAATTCCATGGTCTTAGTTATAAACTGTTCTTTGTCATGTGTTTTAATCTGATTAATGATTATTTCAGTGGTCAGTTAGTCACATTTAATCCAACAAATTGTTGCGACTCTATACGCCACATGCCATACAGCAAATAGTGAAGCTGTTGAACTTGAAGTCAAACATGTCTTTAGCTCCTGAACTCTCAGAGCAGCTCTGCCTTACTACAATCTGCTCTGAGCTAATATTTACCTCATGTGTCCAGTGTGAAGGGCAGGGCATTTTCAGGAATATGATACTGGAGCACTCTGAAATATATAGGGGACCCCACTAGGGCTGAAGTCATTAAAGAATTGTTAACTAAAGTAGTTTAACTAAAGAAACTATTTGCGTATCTCTTTATATCTCTACACTCACAAGACTGACTGCATAGGAGTTCATGCAAAAACAACTATTTATGTAGAAAAAAGTACTAGGGAACAATGTATTTTACTCAGACAGCATCCTCCACTTAATTCACCAAATGACCAAAGGCCTACAGCCCTGATTCAGACATAAACACTGAGTGAAGAAACACAAGTTAATTCTCATGCTCTAAAAGTGTAACAGTGAGTTAAGTGTGAGTTGAGTGTGCTGCTGTAGTTTCCGTGTGGGTCAGCAGATCTCAGGTCAGAGGAATGCCGCTCTTCTGCACTTCCTCCTTCACTTCCTTCCTCTCTCCTCCTCCTCTCTCTTTCTCTGTCTCTCTCTTCTCACATCCTAGTCTGTCCTCAAGCAACATACATAGGCCTGTTCTTGTCTTTACTTTATCAGCTTATTGTTCAGTATTTTATAAATTAAACAAAACTTTTTCTTTGTACTAGTGGGGAATTTTTGGTTATTTGTTTCTGCAATATAGATTTACCTGCAGAAGGTTGAATTATACTATACTATACTATACTATACTTAACGAAACTACATACACTAACTAATGAAGTGTTGCATTCTGTTATTTATGTATACAGCTCAGCAGTATTTAACAATATCTTACATTTAGAATACTTTTTTAAAATAATATTGTTTTATGGTCTGATTTCAGTATTCTCTATTATCATCTAGATTTATTTCAGCAATATGCAGCCTCTTTCATGACATATTTCATCCTTTTTTTGCTCTAAACTTGAATGTGACTTTGATTTAAAATGAAAACTTTCAGATAATAGACAGATAATGCACTGACATGACCAATATGCTACAGAGTTGAGTGAAAGAGATGTTGTGATTTGAGCGTGTTGCAGACTGCGCTCCCACTCACTGTGTAACAGCCTGAGTCTGAGTCATGCTGCTCATCTGTGGACGATGCAGTCTGCACAAGGACATTTAAATAATGCACACAGTGGTGAGGGAGGCAGGGACCTGTTTTTCACTTACATACATACTGCTAAATAACTGAACGTCTAACTGAAATGCTCTTAAACTTGTATTAACCATCTCGAAAAATTGATTCTTATATGAAAGGATGAACTTTGTTGAGGCATCCACCACTTGCTTTGTCTGGAGTGTTTCACAATATTAGATTAAATTTGGCAATTATTCAGATAGGGTAATTGCTATAAATACCTTGACATGCATGCATGACTATGAGCCAACTTGCTTCTCCTCAGGTCTGACTTGTAACTTGGCACTACCTGCTTGTCTCCATAATAACTTTTAGTAATTCTGTTCCAGGCTAAGAAATAACATCTCCATGAACAAGCAATTGGCAGACCCTCCACTGGACATTTTACATAGTGGCCCTTTTAAACTCTACTGATGATGAACCATGCTAATTGGACCATTCTTACTATACCTAGTCTAAAAGAAATATTTTGCATTTTGTTTTGGTCTTACATCTGACTGAAAATATTTCCTAATGTACATCTTGTTACTGCAGAATATAGAATCTGAGCTCTGGTGTGGACAAACTGCTGTAGACCTTTCAACTACAGATGGACACACTTTCTCTCATTAATAAAAGAGCACAGGAGGCACACAGAAAGATGTGAAGCAGTAAAGAGGAGAGCATATATCTACTGTAGCTACCAACTGTCTCCCTCATGACATAGACCAGCTCAGAAAATAGGTACATCCAGTTCCTGTGTTAAACATGAACCTTAGCACTTTTAAATGTGTGTTCTTGTGTCATGAATCTGTTTTGACCATTTTGGTTTCCCCTGATCTGTCACGTAATAAAAGATTTAAACCTCCTATTTCTATCATAGTCCTGGGACAAGCTGAGTGCTGGAGAAGATGTCCTAAAAACAACTATTCACAATCTGAGTACAAGTGCAGTTTCTATGGAGAGGTCACTGCTCTGCCTTACATTTATTCAATTACAAATGGTTTTATAGCACTAAAATACCTAGAAAAATAGGCATTCTTACTCTGAGCGCGGTTGCCTCTATACAGGTCTGACCTGTAATTGCGTCTGGTTTGGTCTCCATGAAGACAGAAAGGTTTAATACCATACTGTAAAATATTCCAGATAAAGCAATAACATCATGATGATCTAGAAAACAAATCACTTAATGATGCATCATTGAAATTATTATAAAAACATACTTGGATAGAACGGTCTTTCAAAAATACCATGATCTCGTCAATGGATTATTTTGGTGTTTCACCCTTAACTTTGCATGTAGCTGCTTTCCTCTGACGGGCCGCTATTTGGTTCCTCATTTTCTTAAGGCTCTGTTAAGAAAATGTCTATATTCAAATATAGATGTTTTGCACTGCCTTTGCACCAAGTGAGTTTGCAAACTTCTTGGTAGGGCTGCACAATACATTGCAATCCAATCAAAATTGCAATATGAATTGATATTAAATATCAATGGTTACAATTCTTTAGGCAATAAAATGGTGTCTGCAAACAATAAAATATCTTGTTACTTTGTGTGAGGAAAATGATCCTGGTTGTACTTATAATGTGCACAGTCTGTACTCAATCTTAAGTTGAAGACATGCGTTTCAGATATAATCATGATAGCATTTGTCCAAACAAATGCAGTTTTTTTATCTTCCAAAATTGTGCTGCCCCACTTTCTTAACATTTGTATTGCTTTTCTGATTATTAATTAGCCTGAAAGACCTTTAAACATTTTAGACTTGATTAATTTAGTTTAATCTTCCAAAATATTGCCCCGTTGTGTCATTTAAACACTACAGTCAAATTGATTTATCCTGAAATTAATATGTCCACAAAGTCTCCACAGCCTCCAGATTATACTTCCTGGTTGGAAATTGTGTACACTAGGCCAAAACTTTACACTAATTTACACAGAAATTATAATTTTTATTTTTATTTAAGTATCAGAAAAAAACAGAACAAAACAAAAAAAAAACTTCAAGATGTCCAAACTCTTGGATAGAATTCTCTCTTGTATGATTTCATAAATGTGTTTCTCTTTCTCTAACTCCTGCAATTTTCAGCATATTTTTCAACTTTTCTTCACATATTGCTTCTTGATTAGAGTAAAATGATCTTTTATATTTACAACAGGTTTTCTCCCACCAAATGAAGTAAAAATTAAAAACCTGTCAAACTCACTTTAAATTCATTTCTTGTGTGTTTTTGCAGAGGTGGTAGTTGAGTACGACTACGAGGCCCTGCACGAGGATGAGCTGACCTTGCGACCCGGTGACATAATCAAAAATGTCCGCTGCATCGAGGAGGACGGCTGGATGGAGGGAGAGCTCAATGGGAGGAGGGGGCTGTTCCCAGACAACTTTGTCAAGGTGGGCTTCACTTTGGGTTTGAAGTCAGGTTTATACGGTCGCACATATCTGGATCTGTAGTAGGCCTAGGTGGATGCTTCTGGGCCATTTTTGGCATGTAGTTTGCTGGTGGCACAAATTTGCCCAGAACTGTGATTAAATTTGCCCTGTATGTTTTAAAAAGAAGGATTCTGATCATACATTATACTTTGTAAACAACATTAAGTTCATATTTCAATCTTCTCTCAAATGTTAAAGTAATACAAGTTTTCCATTCGTTTCAGAACATGTTTGTAGAGATCCAAACTACAGGTACAAATGATTTTTATTATCTAAATAATTGCAGCCTTTGCTATTTGATAAATATGCTAATTGAAATGGTCATTTTAATTAAACTGCAGTATATTGGACTTTTATTGGTAGTCTTAGTTCCTTATTCATCCTAAAAACATGCATACTGAAGCTTAGTTACTTCTTGAAAGATGTGTACATTTCTTGACATTTGAAAAAAAGAAAAAAAGTAACTTTGAATGTACTAGGTTATTTTCTGCTGGTTTTGAAAAGCCTGTTAATAGTATGGGTAATTAGTAGAGGCTTATATTTTGCAATAGTCATGATTCAGGTAGTGGTAATAGTGATAAGAGTAGTGGTATTTATTCTTTGCTTCTCCAGCGTAAACAAAGTCAGAGTCCAAAAGCAGAGATAAATCAGATTCTGTGCCTGCTCAGCTGACGGTGGTCCTACAAAAGGAGAGCAGTTTATGCATAAAGAGTTGGGTAGGGCTGTGCAATTTTAATTGAAAAGCAATCTTTTCTATTGTTATAAAAATTACCAGTTTCTTTTTGGTCTATAGCCAAAGGCATGCACTTTTTTAGCTGAGTGTGAAAAAAGAAATTGTACTATTTCTGTGTTAAATAATAAAAGTTAACATTGTTTTGGTTCAGGAAATGAATTATTATGATTACTTGGTTTGATAGGAGAGTACCTATTTATCAATATTTATCATAGTTTTACATCAGTCAAGTTGCAGTTTGTGAAGAAAAGTTGAGAAGAATATGAAATAATTGTTTAGAGAACTGCTGCACAATATATCGCAAAAATATTGATATCACAGTATTGTCTGATGCAATAATCAATATCGAAAGAAAATAAATCATAACAACTCTTCCACTTCAACTCTTTCTTGGGCTGGTCTTGATTTCGGTTAAGTTTTATTTTGACCCAGCTGCACTAGTAAATGAAGGTATGGACATTTTGTACTTAACTTAACTGAACTTTTATTGCCAAATCGTAGGCTATATTCAAATATTGCAATAACGCAATAATCTTAATACAAAACATAGTTATTGAATTTTGCATTGTTTCTCATATCAGGCAGCCCTAATATTGACAACCCTAATTGATATATTTTCTTTTGGCTGTTGCTGTTGAGTTTTTCTTGTCCAGTTACTGTACACTTGAATCTTCATAAATATCACTTGACTCTTGGAGGTTGTTGGCTCCTTGATCTCTGCTCGCTCCTGTGTTTACCTGTCGTCTGCCTCGGCCTGTGGAGGCGTTAATCCTGTGGTGAGATGGGTAATCTTCAGAGCACCGCACACTGGGAGAGGTAGAGGAGGGAGAGAGAGAGAGAGGGAGGGATGGAGGGAGGGAGAGAGGATGGAGGCGTGAGGGAAGAGAGAGAGGGAGGGAGAGAGGAGAGGAGGGAGAGAGAGAGAGGAGGGAAGGGCGATGGTGGGGGGGAGAGAAAGAGAGAGAAAGTAGGGAGAAAGGGAGGGAGAGGAGGGAGGGAGGGGTAATCCTGTAAGGAGCTGTGGCCCATTGAACTTTGCTCCCGGTAGAAGAGCGCTCTCTCCACTTCCGTCAGTCTGCTCCTCGGCTTGCAATGAAACATGTTCGCCAGGAATCTGACTTTTAAAAGATCCATTTTGGTTTGTAATTCTGATCTGATATTCTTTAACTATTCAGCTGGACTCGTATTTGAGGAGTGTCATTACATAGTTATTACAAGATAGTATTTTGGTTTATGGCGCTGTTGACACTGGTTGGAATCTGATATGCTGGAATTTAATGTTGACACATAGCCTGATTTAAAGCTGCACTATGTAACTTCACTTGTGGGGATCTGTCATCTACTTGTCTTCATGAAGTTATTGCTTTGCTTTGAATGTTTCACAGTATGGCATTAAACTGTCTTGTGTTTATTAAGTGTTGTTTTGGTGGACATACATTTATGTTTTTATAGAGAGCTCCATGGGGATCTGTACGTTTAATGCCATGCTTTGTAACATTCTAGGCATAGCAGTAACATATATGGAGGCAAACAAGAGGCAAGCCCTTCACTGCTTTCTTAAATTAGCTAATGGCAGATTTTTGCTGATTTCATGGACTAGAATACTCTTTAAAAAGATGAAAAAAAATATAGTTTGTTTTACTTTTCAAATGGCATTTCATCGCACATTTTGAGAGCACTTCATTCAGAGCAGTTTTCAAATGTTTGCTCTTTTAAGCCGTTTTTCTACAGTTGGAGGTCCATTGCTTTGGTCAAGTGTCACTGTTACACCAGAGAATAGGCACTAGAGTTCAAAAGGCTGGATAATTTATTACATTGAAAGATTGCATTTATTAAGGCAGAATATTGAGTCATACACTAACTAGCATTAACCAACCATTTTTTAGCCACTCTCGCCTTTTTGGTTGAAAGTCAAACTTCTACAAACAGGACCAAGAATGCTTGTATTGATCACAGGCTCCTTAAAATGTGTTGTTTAAATAAATTTTTCCTTGAGTTTTCAGATAATCTTAAAACTTGTTTGGCAGTGTTTGCTCTTGTGTACATTGTGTCTCCATGATGACTGATGAATATACGGCCAATACACATATATGTAGAACACCCCCAGCGTGATCTTACTGCACAGTATCAATAGAACAAACTGTCATGCAAAAGTATTTTCTTTGACTTGACTCCTGTGCAGTCCTTTCATATTTACTGTAATGATAAATTTGCTTTTGTAAATGTTTTGATAAAATGCATCAGTGGGAATAGTGTTTTATGTTACACCTGCTTTCACATGGTGTAGTTAGCTGTGTAGTCTGAGTTTCTGGTGTTTGGTGAAGGTGTGGACTGTGTAAATGACTGTGGTTGGTGTTGCTACATTTAGTGCGAGTGGGCTGTAACACATTTCAGCAGATTGCACCAAAACTGTAGTGCAAAAGGAATGCTCACTTCTCTTTGCACTAGAGTCATATGCTGACCACAATATGTGGTACACTAACAGTTGTATTTTTAGTGTGGTAAAGGAAAAAGATCACTTCATACACCTTGATGAATCATTTGGATCATTTCAGTCATGGAAGGTAAAAGGTAGCTGTTAACTTGAAACTATACTGCTTCATGACATCACAAGGTGGAACAGGGCATTTTGAGCTTTGGAGATGCAGATGTGTGAATGAAACAAAACACAACTCCAGGTATGTTTTTGATGAAATAACAGTATTTTATTATATTATGCATTATTAAAAAGTCCTATATCACACAAAATTGACTCTTTATAGCTTTTAGACATGTATAAATCTCATCTATGTATATTATAACTTAATCTTCAATTGCAGACAGCATGCTTTCAGCGTCACTGCCATTTAACTCGAAACAATTCCATTGGCTATAAAACTGTTAAACTAAGTCAACAGTTGAAGAATACCATAATCGCAATTGGATTGTAAATCTTGCGTTCTTTTATGATGGGAATTGCAGTTCTAGTGACTTGATGATGTCAGATTATAGTGTTTTGAAGACGTCACAATTGTACACGCATTCTCAACAGACTCAAAAAACACTAAGATGTCACCATTGCTCTCGTGTGTGACCACCAGTAAAACCTTTTGAATATAAATGTGTTCTTTTTATCACAAAAAATAACATTAAAAAGCTGCTAAATGAACACAAGTAAGCTTACTGTTTCGGTACATAGATTTAATCAAATTTTTGCTCTAAGTTCTAGCAATCTCAGTCATGACAATTGGTTAATCAAAGAATCTTCTTCACATTGCTTCTTCTGATATACTTGTTGCTAATATAAAGACTGTGCATTCAATCAAACTTGTATCATTTGAGATAAAAAAAAAAAAAATAGAGATAGATTAAATATCAGGCTGATATTTGCTCTTTTCACCATATTGGCTGTTAGTCTTAAATGACAGCTCTCCTATAAGGTTGTGGTGAGTTTGTAGTAAATTTTAAATACAAAATCAGCCTAAAAATATTGGCAGAGCTAATCGGCTGTCGGGTTCTCTGAATTCTGAACAATTGGTATCAGCATTGACCATAAAAAAACAAAAACATATCCGTCGTCTATAAAAATTTAAGCGATAAAATGGTCCCATACTGATGCTATGTATGTCTTTGTTTGTAGGAGGTGAAAAAGGATTCTAAAGAGACCAAGGAGACCAAGAATGAGCCCAAAGAGGAGGCTCCAGCTCAGCCCCCTCAGCTCCGGGAGAAGTCTGCAGGGAACGTGGCCAACCTAGTCCACCGCATGAGCGCCATCGGGATCCCTCTGGGGGGGTTCCAGCCACACCCCCCAGCTGCCTCCAAGAGTACGCTGCAAACTGTTTTATTTTCACTTTTTACACTAGGGTTGGGAATCACAGGGTCCCTCATGATTCGATACACGATAAATGACTCATCATATTGTATTATCATGATTATCGGTGTACATATGATATCGATATATATTGCACGCGTTACTGTGATATATTAATGTTGTTTTTAAGAAGAAGCAAATACATTTTAGCAACAGTATTTGTTGTTAAACCTCTTCTTGTGGAAAGTTATTATGAAATACATATATTTTCATCATCAAAACAGTGAATATGTGAATAAGTGTATTGCATAAACACGTTTCCTTCCTCTAAATATGGAACAAAATTGTTGTGCAGTCACACAAACTTAAAATGCCAAAAAGTACCAAAAAATAATCTTAGTGATACATCGATACAGCAGCCCAAAATAATGATACTGGATCCAAATTATTATCACGATATGTCGATATTTCAATATTTTTGCACATGCCTACTATACGCCCCACTCACCTGTCTGAAGTCATAACTCAGTTTATAAAAAGGAGGGGGATGGGTAGAGCTTGATTGAGTCTCTGCTGCTGCTGCATACTTTCTCCAAGTCCAGTCTTGCTCTGTGGTCGTAGGCAGAACAAGACAGCATTGATAACGCACAGTAAGTGTAAAAGACAGAAATGATTCCCCTCAGGTTAGAGTTAAGAATCTATTTCATCCCGTTCAATTCTATCTGTCTGAAATGAACTATGTTAGTGTAGATGCTAGTGCTGTCAGGAAAATGTTCTAACTTGATTTTGATCTTAGGGAAAGGTTTGGTACTCCATGCTTATTTAACAACATAATGTCATATTCAACAAAATATAGTGTATTTAATATTACCATGTGAACATACTACTTCTGATATAGATCTAGTCTATTTGCCAATCAGTATTTTATAGCTGTCAAGGAAAGGTCCAATTTTATATTTGAATAGAAATTGTATACAACTGTAACCAGTGGCTCTGGATTTGCATTTGTTCCTAATCATATTTTGCAGCACGCTACTTTTTTTTTAAGGTGCCCTACATAAGATTTTTAGTGGAGGGTCCACCACATACTTATCTCCATGGAAATGTTAATGCTTTGTGTAGAATTTTCCACAGTATACATTAAACCAATTTATCACAAGGGAGACATGCAGGTCACAGCACTACTCAACATTGCAATTCAAATCTGTGGAGAGTCTCCCCTATTCACTTAAGGAATTCTTCCATTTGTGAGTAATAGAAACAAAAGTATTGATTAAATGCTATCTTAATGTTTAATGTCATACCATGGAACATTCCAGGCAAAGCAATGACGTGTAAAAGTGCGTAACTGACCCTCCACCAGAAAAGCAGTGCACCTTTTTTAAAGTTTTTTTTTTTTTTTTTTAATTCTAATGTTTTGTCTATCAGCTATTTACTTCATAAGGTCTGTCAGTTATGGCTTCTTTATTTGGATCTTCCATGTATTCATTAATCTACGCGATGTCTTTATAGTAACACATTAAACCACATCTAAAGTGTCGCCTGTAATCTCTATGGGAGTATGTGTCAGAACAGCTGTGTTTTGAATGGGTGTGTGTCTTTTGGAGGATCAGCTGACTCAAAGCACCTTGGTTAGACTGCTCTTCATTTCCTGGATTAGCCCCTCTCCTCTTCATGCCCCACCCATATTATTGCTATGCCCCGCCCCTTGGACCCAGATTTTAAACCCTGACACACAGAGACAACATGTATTGTGGCAGGCCAGCGAGCAGGTCCAACTCCTCTTTTCTCCTGTTGACAGAGCCCAAGAGAAGACAGTGCAGAGTGCTGTTTGACTACCAGCCCCAGAACGAAGACGAGCTCGAGCTAAAGGTGGGAGACATCATCGACGTCACAGAAGAGGTACCACTACCACTACTACTACTTCCTTTTTTATTTACTTCAAACATTTGGGTTGAGTTTGGCCTGAAGTAGTAAGAGAAGTCATTTGATAACCTCCTTTTATATCCATCATTTCATTTTTGGATTATTCAACCTTAAAATTTTGAGAATAAATATTAATTTAGAAAGAAAGTAACTAATTGTGGTGTACAGTAAGCCATATCATCAAATTTGAATGGCATTTGTACTGACAGCAAATGCGTTCATATATAATTGTTGACCAAATTAGAGCTGGTTCATGTAATCCTTTTCCTCATGGTTTTCATTTATTGCGAAACCAGTAGTTTGGCCAGAGTTTTATTTCATAGGATTTCTCTCAAAATCAGTTTTTGTGGCATTTGGAAACAGTTTGTTTATTTAATTGGCAGGGATAATGCAGTTTCAACTCCTCCCTGTGAAATGATCATTTGATGAGGAATCTTATCATTTTTTACTTTACTTCTTCAGGTAGAGGAGGGCTGGTGGAGTGGTGCTTTTAATGGAAAGTCTGGACTTTTTCCTTCAAACTTTGTCAAAGAACTGGACGCAGCTGCAGAGGACGGAGAGCCCAGTGAGGCCACACCAGAGGAGCCGGGAATGAAAGACGGTACAGAAACGCATTTTACATTTGTACATAGTAATATGCAGCTTAAGTGACAGTTGTCTTGATTTGTCGTCTTCTCTTGTAGTCAATAAAATGTGGAGCAGTTTTGGAGTTTAGGCGTGACCTTTTTCAACATGTCTGAGCTTGAGTCGGGTTTAAAGACGGCCTAATGTTTATACTTTATAAGTGCCACTGAAGCCTGCCTTGTTTGCAATAGAGACGCATGCTAGTGACCAAAATAAACTTAAATCCTTACATTTGATTAGGATGTGTTCAGGTACTTCTGAGTGCTTTCTATGGCTTTCTGTTGTATAAACCTGTAAAAGTAAAACTGCATAATTTGGGACCAGTTATAGAATAATAAGTCTGACCTGATTTTAGAGTCAACAAAACAAAGGGCCACACCAATTGTTTTTGTTTGCCTGTCTAAAAATAATTGTCTCTTGCAAGGAAACTTGTGATATGTGTTATGTGAAGTGCTGCCAAATGCTAAAAAAAAAAAAAAAAAATCATATAATAATATTTTAGAAATACGATTTGTAATTTAGAGTTTCTAATTTGAAGCATTCAAATGTTTTTCTTTTTGTATTATTTATTATTATTTAATTATTCCTCCAATTATGTTATTATGTGTTGTTGTCGTTTAGGATCTGTAGAAGCACCTGCCTCAGAAAATGTCACCTCCCCCACGTCACCTCCAGGGAGCTCGGGGAACGGAGCGCTGCGGCCCCCCTCTAAGATCATGGGGGTCGGTTTTGGAGACATCTTCGCTGGAACTCATTTGAAATTAAAAGTGAGTTTAGAATGAGTAGGCCTGTTCTTGGTCATTTTTTCCTGTCTACTGTTATTGTTTACTGTCGATGTAGATTTTTGTTTCTCCATGTTCTATGCACAACAGGGAATTAATGTTCAGAAATCACTGAGGTTCCATGTTTTAAAATGTCTTCAAATCTTTTGTTGTAAGAAAGGACAATTCGATTCAAGACATCAGTGCTCATGACTCTGAATGCAAGTTTCTCTGTATAAAACAAACCAGCATAAAATCTGTCATCTTCTGTCAGCACAACAGTCAAACAAGCATGCTTTTATCAATAGACACATTTTAGGCTCACATTTACGTCACATCCCTTTGCATTCACTGCCACTTCATAAAACAATAACATTTTAACAACATGGACAAAAAATAGATGTCCACCCCTCTTCGAACTCTTATCTGTTTATGTGGCACTCTGCACTACAAGTTCTGTTCTTGTAGCATGTATAACTGTTTTCTATTGTCTTTCTTCCACTGCAGAATTCACTCTTTCCTCCACTAACATTACCCTCCTCTACTCAACAGTGTCTCATCTCCTTCAGTTTTTCCTTGAGATTGGCATTTTCTCATCAAATGTCCACAAGTCAGAAAATTTGAACTTTTACAATGAGCACTTAAATTTGCACGATACAACTGATGCTCTGTTAACCCGTAAATCCCCTTAAACATCTGCGCTTCTCAGAATGCTACAGACCCTACATATTGTGTCATGTACTACATTCATTCATGGCCCAGACCCATCTACATATATTTAATTTGCTTCATTATAGCCTGTCCCATCTGTACCATCCGCAAAGCCTGCCCATCCCAACCATCCCACCCCCACCTCGACAGAAGCACCCAAAGGAGACACAACAGAGGGCAGGGGCTCCGTGAAACGACACAGTGAGTAATACAGGACTAGATTTGTATGGAATTTGTGTTTTAATATTCTCAAATTGTAATTTTTTTTCTTCAGCAAAAGAATACTGCAAAGTGACATTTGCATTTGAGGCCACAAATGAAGACGAACTCACACTAAAGGAGGGGGACATCATCCACATCCTCAGCAAGGTCAGTGCATCTTGGTTCTGCTCATCCAGCTTATTATTCAAAGACCAGTCCCAGTATCTCCATGTAGAGACTGAGCGATATGAGCTTTTTCATAGCCAATGCTGACGCAGATTGTTAAGACTCCAGAGAAGCCAATGGCTGATAAGATCTGCTGATATTTTTTGGGTCATATGTAGTACCAGTTTTCATATTGTTTCCCAAAATATGACTTTAATTGATTGCAAACTCATCTACCACCCTGTTTTACTACAAACTGGATAAGAGAGCAGTGTCTTCCCTTTTTGTGCAGTTTTCACACCTTGGGCTGGTCAACCCAAACAAAATATTGGCATGTGTTGGATATTCAAGGTCGAGTGCAAATAAGTGGTCTATGTTTATCTCTGTTTAACAAAAACAAATTAGTAAATTCCACTTAATGGCAATAGCGATGCCCCTGTAGATGTCAACGATCAACTCTTATTCATACTGCTGGTTCAATATGAACTAAATTATGTCTTATTTTCAAAACACTGAATCGTTTTTTTGATTACGCAAGAATGGTAATGCTACTGATGTTTGTTTTGAGCCATGACTCTTACTTGAATCTCCAATAGAATCTGAACAAACCTGTTTGAGTGTTTTTTTGGTCCTCTTTAATTCAATGACGCAAAGAGTGCCAAGAAGTTTAATGTAGATCTTGGAAGGCTCACCAGTAGACACAGATAAGTTCATTCTCATTATCCTGGGATGATGTAGATTGACCATTGCACTTGTGTGGACTTAGGTAGAAAGAACCAGTAGTAATAAGGGAATGATAGAGTTCTTTGTTTTGATTTGTGACTAAAATCTCAGCTAAATCCTTAGAGCCACAGTAACCTTTCCCCAATAATGGACGAAAATAAAGCTCATGTTTTTTTGGTTTTTTTTTTCCAGTTTTATTGTACATAAAACATTTGTCTTTACCTGACTTTTATTTGGCCCGGAGGAGGGCATCCACAGCATGTCTCCATGGAAATGTTAATGTGGCTACTATCTTCCACAGTAATATATCTTTATCCTTGGAGAATGTTCCGAACTGTAGTTTTAACTTTCAGTTTCCATGGAATCATGCAGGTGACCCCTCCAGAAAGTTACATACTGTACTTAGATTTTTATATAGCCTTTTAAAATAAAAGGTAATAGTACAATACACTATTGTAAAGTACTGCTGCTATACAGCAGTGAAGTCTATTAACAGTCTACTCTAGTGTTCTTTTGGATATTCTTGAATAGTTCTTTTCTACGCCTTTAAGCGATCACATTTAATTAACAAACCTTCTGTTGAAATCCTGGCAGGACACAGTAAGCACAGAGAACCAGTCAAACCAGATCAGAAGCCGCAGTTGCCCCGGGGGCATGATAATGATGATTACTGCTCTGTCATCTTGAGCGCTCTGACACACAAACATGGGCTCACTGCTTGAGTTCATTTAGACAGCTGCCTCCATCTAGTGGCCAAATGTCAGAAGTACTATTAAATACGCTGAAGTCTGCAGTGTGTTGGTTTTCTGTTTTGTTGGTTGCTATATCGCCTCGAGTATTTAATTTTTTTGGTATGTTTTACGAATTTTGTGACATCTCTACACATTTGAAGCATTCACTGTTTTGATTATTAAAATGTTGTTTTTCATATTAAGTTTGTGCATTTAGTGATTTAACAAAGAAATACTGTTGGTATTTGGTTCTGAAGAAATAATGATATTGCAGAATTGTGCTGTTATTGTATTATGATTTATGTATTGCATATCAAATAGAGGAACTGAGTGATTCTTAACCCTGTTGTGTGTACGTGTGTAGTAATGTCATGTTATTGTGTGCGCTGTGGTAAGGACACGGGGGAGCCTGGCTGGTGGAGAGGGGAGGTCGGAGGGAAAGAGGGCGTGTTCCCCGACAACTTTGTGACGGTGGTCAATGATGCAGACAAAGATGTGAGTATAACAGTTGTACTTGGTTACATTTTAAACATCTCATTGTGTTATATTTTGTATTTTATTTGCAAAACTACTACTACCACTACTACTTTTTTTATTATAGTTTGTTAGTACACATTTTGAAAAAAGCCTTCCTGTATTGTTTCGGATGTAAATTGTTTACTTTTTCTACCTATACTTGCAAATATTCACAGATATTGAAAAATAAAACTTGGGTGTTTAAAGGGCCCATATTACGCTACTTTCATGTTATCATGTTGTATAATGCTGAAGGTTGTTTAACACACAAATCCTGCATATTTAGACTGAGTTCTTTTCTCAAACTGAAAACACTCTGTTCCAACTTCTTTTTAAATTTAAACTCCATACACCTTCACGAGAATCATTTGGATAATTACAGCCCTGAAATTTCCAATCTGAACTAAACTGAACAAAAGCTTAAAGGCAGCTGTTAACTTGAAAACTACCGCTTGATGACTTCACAAGGTGGAAAAGAGCATTTTGATAATAATTAAGAGTTTCTCAAACATGTGGGAATGAAGCAAACAGTAACAGTTTCTGAGGAGGTAACAACATTTTAACATGGCTGAAAGCTCACAAGAGTCAATATTGGGCTTTTAATATCTCAGCACTGTATTCCTCCCACTAATTTTAGCTTGCAATCATCATCATGCATTGTACATCTTTTCTACATGTATTGTTGACACACGTTTCAATATTGTCCATTGTCCATACAGTGGCATATTGATTCCTTATCTAAGTGACATTTATAATAAGGTGATGTAAGGATGACCCAAGTCCTGTATTATGCATTGTACAAGCCTTTCCATGTAATTATAATCACTATGCATTAAAAATAATAAGGCCTCCTGACAGTCTGCCTGGTGTCCGTCTGGGGGAAGTTGTAGCATCTCTAATGAGCCCTAGAATGATTTGCAGGAATCGGCTAGTCACAGTGGTATATTTTCTCAATGTTTGTATTAATGTTTTGTTTTTATTTTAGATCGGAGCATTAAGAGGGTCTCTAAAATCGTCACTAAGGTCGGATCATGAAGCGGTGAGTGAACTTTGTAGAAATTGGCAGAAATTCATAAATGTCACAATAAAGTCAAAATCAAAGTTTGCAGTCTCAGATGTTTGATAATCCTGTACCTGTATGTTGGACCCCTTCAAACATTTTCTCTCCATTAGTTTCCGTTCATATTTCAGCTTTCTCTCAATGTGCACTTTGAACAGAATTAAATATGTAGATAATTAAATAAAAGGGGGAAAAAAAGAGAAAGAGGTATGGTGAAAAGGAAACCAAAGTAAAATTCAGACTTTTAAATGAAATAAAGTTCTGTGAAGTTGGTGGTATAAGGTTTCAAATATAGTCATCTGGAACATCTTTGAAACCTTTCTTACCATTTAATGAAAATTACAGCATATCAGTCTTTTTGTGTGATATATGCAAAGTCACATCCTGTGTGATTTATTCTGCCATGCATTATCACACTTCCTCTTTATGAATGAGGCCTTTATGCTTTTATGCCAAGGTTAGTTTCTCATACAGAATTAATATGAGCGTTACTCTGGCTCTGAGGACCTTTTTTGTACTTTGCCCCATTCACCGCATCAGACACTAACCAGCTCCTCCTTATCTATTACAGCAGTCTATCAGTATGGTGAGCAATGGACCAAAGACTAATTATAAGTGAAATGGAGGAGCTCTATAGAGTTTGTAATTGTGATAGTATAAAGGTGTAGGTGTAGATTGGTGATAAAGATGAGTCAGCTTTCTAATGACAGAACCCACACACAATCTCTTCAACTGTGTGTTGTTCGCAAGTAGAAATTTTGCCTAAACACTGAATCAATATTGCTCAGTCAAATCAATCAATAATTTAACTGGAACAAGCTGATGTTTTATGTTTGTGGGTAATTTTTCATTTGACTTATAAGTAAACCTCAACTAATAGTGTAACATGAGACCTATAAATCTATTTGATCTATGTTATAATATTGTTTCCTCATCACAAACATACTCAGAGTTGTGTTTTGTTTAATTTGCATGTGTTTAACACACAAATCCTGCATATTTAGGCTGAGTTCTTTTCTCAAACAGAAAACACTCCACCTTGTAATGTCATGTGATAATGCAGGAAGTGCTCCACTCCATACATCTTCACTAGAATTATTTGCATGATTTTAGCCTAATAATTGCCAATCTCCACTGAACTAAAGCGAAAAGGTTGCTGTTAACATCACTTATGCAAATTATAGGTTATTACAGTTGTTAATCTTATTTCTATGTCCATTTCTTTGTTAATCTGCAATTTGTATGTCCATCTGTTTGTTAATCTACATGGAATACTAAAGGTGTTAAAAGTTAAACTTAAATAATGCATTATATAAAAGTCCAGAGGTGGAGAAAAAATGCAGTGATTATAGGCAAGTACAGGTTGGCCACAGTAACTGAGTGCAAGGTGATCTGTCTGTCTATATAAACATTGTTCAAGTCCTCCTTTTGTCCTTGTTACCCACCCAAACTGTTAGCTTTCTCTGCTGTATTTTTAAAGTTGATAGGAATAGCATGACTTATTTATGTTGAGGTTTTTATCATTACCTTGTATGGAACTAAACTGTGTCAGTCTTGGTGAGAAAAGGCCAAGTTTGTCCTGCAGTGTGAAAAGCTGGGATTCACATTTAAAAGGTCACCTACTGGGCTTTTTATTCCCACTTCAGCGGCTACATCTCTCAGCTGTGCCCAAAATGTATCCACTCTGTGTCTTGATGTGTATGCTAAAATAATATATCTACCCATCTTCTGAACAGAGATGAGATTTTGTAATGGAAATCTTAGAATGCATAGTCAAATCTACCAGTTGCTGCAAACAGGTGTACACATGTACTGGTGGGGATCTGTAGCTGCTTTTCTACATGGAGCTGTTATTTCTTTACTTAGAATAGTGGCATTTATTTAAATGTCTTATATTATGCCAAATGTGTCCTTTTGAGCTTTAAGCTCAAATTATGAAATTATCCAAATGATTTGAATGAAGATGTATAGAGTTTAAAAACATAGTGGAACACTTCCTGTATTACCACATGACATTACAAGGTGGAACAGAGTGTTTTCATTTCGAGAGAAGAACACTGCCTAAATATGCAGGGTTTGTGTTAAACGTGTGAATGAAACAAAACACAACTCCACATGTGTTTTTCATTAGGAAACAACATTATGACATAGATTAGAAAATAGAGTTGTATGAGCCCTTTAATTACAAGTGTTTTCATTTGTTCAATGAATGTTTCAGAAAATGCATATTTACTGGTGGTGCTACCCACTCCTGTTTCCATGGAGATATAGCAATTTAAGGAGAGGTTATGGCTTTGCTGGGATGCTCCACAGTATGGCATTAAAGCATCCCCCACCAGAAAATTTCCTTTGTGCATTTTAAGTAATTGAGTAAATCCTATAATCCAATTCTATTAGTGATTATCTTAACAAAGAAAGCAGTTGTGCTTCCCATAACTTTTTGCTTCAAATTGAATGCATCAGTTTTTAGTGCACCGTGTAGTGAAATAATCTAAGGCTGTGAACCCAATTGCTTTCCTTTTACTTATGTGCATAAACAAATGGAAAAAACAAGGGTGTGCTCATGCAACTTAATAATACATTTAAAATATCCATGTATATCTGATTAAAATAGAGTATTTTCTGTATGTGGCTATGCACTGTGCTAAGTGACAGCATGACTCTTTTGTATGCCGCTGTTGCTTGGCTTCATAGTTGAATGAGTTTACCAGGTATACATATATGAGCTTGCACACGGTGGATAATGTGTAATTACTAAAACATATTATTACGGAGGAAGACTTGCACCCCGGATTACGCTGTGATGATAATGGATTAAAAGGCGATCCAAACATAAGTATATCTTGTGTAGCCTGTGGGGTGAAGACCAACACTTTACTCCATGTTGATATATTGGAAGAAACACGGCCCCGAGTTGGTTCATATTACATCATTATAGATTCCCCAGATAATAAGATTTCTGTATAAAGCAGATAAAGCATTGTAAAGTATGCTGATGTAGATACATTCTAAACTCATGACACTATCTTATTCAGGTTTTACTATTGCTCTGAATCACCCATATCACATTTCTCCATGTGCTCTTTTGCCCCCTAAATCTTCTTTTGGTATTCTCTTGGGACTGGGTAATATGCCCCAAAAAAAGATAATTATTTTTCTCTAATATTGATCGATCACAATTTTCAAAGTCGTCTTATTAAAAATGAATAAAATTAAATTGATTAGTTTATTTTGGTCACAGGTATATTCTGACATCATTCTGGAAACAGAAATACTTAACATGCAGGAAAACCGAAAAGGTGTAGGCTGAAATGAATAAAAAGCAGTATTTCCAGAACATAAACAATGCAGACTTTTATCATTTAACAGAAAAATTTGTCATATTTCCTCCACCAAACCACAGCTTTTACTGACAGGGTTGTGTAATTAATCAATCATCTATCTCCTGTAATGCTCTAAGTATTAATATGCATTCATTTTGATGGAGTAGTGTATCACAGTGTATTTAAGTCCATGCTAAAAAACATGCAAAGTGCATTTTAGTAGCTTGCTTTGCTGAACCCTTGTTTTGACCTCATTTGAGACCTTAAGAGCTCCTCCAAACAGAGCAGCCGTTTTCTCTGGTTAAATTAATGAGGATTCACCTGATGCAAGAATGTGGCTCTGGATAGTTTGTTTACGCTCATCACTTTTCCAATCCTTTCGAATCATGTATATTAGATTTAACATATTTATCTGTTACCTAATTTGTTACCTGTTTCCCTCTTAACTTTGATCACAGCCTGACCTAGTTTTTTTTCCCCCCCAGAAACCAAGAAAGCCACCGCCTCCGTCAAAGCAAAGTATTGGTGAGTGCACTTTTTAAATTCATTAAAAACATTTATTTGTTCTAGTCAAAGGTTTGGGCACTTTTTATTTATTTTATGTCTTCATGATTATTCACACTGTAGTCTCTCAATGAAGGCAACAAAACTATGAACACATCTGGGGTACAGTAAACAGTAATAAACTTAAAATGACTCTACTTGTTTTAGATTTTAGACTTTTAAAAAAATAGCCACCCATTGCTTTGAGCCCATTTTTTGACCCTGAAGTGAAAACCTTTACAGGTACAGTAGCTTTATCATGAAGCTCATTGAGAGAAGGCCAAGATTTTGCAGCACTGCCAAAATCCGTCCGTATATATTAAAAATGCAGAGTAAAATGGTAAACAAGAAGTAAAACAATGAATTAGCAGGTGTGTCCAAACTTTTGATTGGTAGCTTATGTTTAGCAGTAATGCAAAAAATGTGATGCCACTTATAAAATTTAACCTCAGTCTTTCCTGTCTCCACCGGATGTGACTATTGCCTTGAAAGCACTGTAGCAGACTTCCTGTGTGCATGTAACTGTGGTTTGCAACAAAAAGGTTGAGTTCGCTCAATCTTTCGCAGAAAAACAAGACAAAGGAAAGACGGATTAAAAATAGTCTAATCAAAATGTTTCGTTTTTCAGTGCTTAAACCAGAGGTGCCAAGTGCGGAGAAGAAACCCCATCCTATCCGGTCAGAGGATAAAGGTAGGTTCAGTTCTGTGCATTTATTCCCACTTAAATAAAACATGGTAGAGCTGCCAGATTAATTAGTCAAAATCACAATTTGAATGGAAGCAATTGGCAAATCACAAAATCTGAAGTTTTTGAAGTATCATAATTTTCTTCATAAACAACATTTCCTCTGATTCTGCTTGTCTTACTTTGCATATAAAACTGAAAACCCTGTAGTTTAAATCTGTACAAACATGTCCTTGAAAGTGATTCTTGAATTAGTCAGTCAGTCTTTGTCAATTATTCTGAACTCATTTAAAATTAACTTAAAACCAAATCATATCACTGAAATAAATATAATACATAAATCACAAATCTAATCACAATGCTTTATATAGCAGCCCAATTTTTGCACTTTTTAGTGTATCAGCGATCACCCATAAATCTGCAGTACAGGTTGATAATTAGTTTTGGCTACTGTCAAAAGAATACACATAATACTTAATGTGAACACTCAACTTTAGTGTAGATAAATGCCTGCAAGAAATGTGACTACACAGGTCTTTCATAGGTGTGCGGGAAATAAGGGCTGTGTTTGCATTTGTAGTAAATTTAAATTACATAATTTGCGGAAAATATTCAAAACCAGCCTAATATATTTCCATGAAAAAAAAAAGAAACAGTTAATCTCAAACATCTTAATCTGTTAAAATTCCAAGTGATTCTTTTGTTCTTTTTTGCACATGTGCAGACTATCTACTGTATCTACTGCAGCTCTTCACAAGATTAACTGTCCTCTATTATGGTATTAAGCATATCAAGTGATTTTCATGAAGTTACATTTCTGTGTCTTGTCAGCAGGATAGCGGCCAAAATCTTGGTCATAATACTGTACTGATGCAGGCAATTGGAAAAAGAAAAAACAAAACAAGCAACAATCATTGCTGCAAGGTCCTCAGTCTAAAACCTTTGCTATTTGCTATTTGTTATGAGTGGTAAACCTTTTTTCTATACTTATATTTCAAGTGAAGAAGATTAAAGAAAAAAACTTTACTCTCTACAGATGAAAACTACCTACTTAAGTGTTTCATTCTGATACATTTCTTGCAGCTCATGTTTTTAATTGTACATTTTGAATAGCTTTGGGGGATAATATTTTAGGGTTATTTGTCAGTTACGACGGAGTATAAGGGTCAGATAAAAAAAAAAAAACATGCTGGCGCTACGAGAATAAAGTCGTAATATTATGAGAATAAAGTCGAAGCCAGAAAAGTCGTAATTTTACGAGAATAAAGTCATATTTTTACGAGAATAAAGTCGTAATTTTACGAGAATAAAGTCGTGAATTTACGAGAATAAAGTAGTAATTTTATGAGAATAAAGTCGTAGTCAAAATAAAGTTGTAATATTATGAGAATATCGGCAGCTTGGAAAGTCTGAACGAGTGGAGAATGGAGAATTTGGAGCATTTTGTAAAGGAGAAGAAACCAGGACTAAATCAGGTCCGGAACTAAACCAGAAAGGCCAGGATTGAGACCGGGACCAGACCAGAACTGAAAACGGTTTAGTCCTAGTTAAGTCCTGGTTTAAGTCACGGAAATGGGAAATGGCGTTTCCGTGACTTTAAAATGCGATGCGGGAATATTGCGCCGCATACGGACTGAACCAGGACTGAACCAGGACTGAACCAGGACTGAACCTTTTTCAGTCCTGGTCTGGTCCCGGTTTCAGTCCCAATCTCAGTCCTGGTCCTGTTCCCGGTCTCAATCCTGGTCTCAGTTCTTGTCTGATCCCGGTCTCAGTCTTGGTTCCTGACCCAGTCCTTGTCTAAGGTCGTTTTCACACCGCTAGTTCGATTATTTGGTTCGCACCAGGCAATAAAATTGTTATTATGTAGCAAATACACTCCAGTGTGGTCCGCGTTCACACCGGCAAACGAACCAAAACTGGTTCGATTGACGTGTCTCTGTTTCCCCGGTAAAACAGCGATACTCCAGTTATCAACACCGATGTTCCTGTTAATACCACGGGCCGTCCTCATCTCAAATTATCACCATGAACTCATAAAACAGCATCATGTAGAACTTTGTACAAACTCACCGCATCAGCCCAGAGTTCGGGTAACAGCAGCAGCCAACAGTGCTCACAGTAGCGCGCAGCTCCTCAGGACGGGGCTGGGGTCTGGTCCTTGGTCTTCTGTCGTCCTACAAGCGCGTTGGTCAGATGGTCCGGAGGCTCTGTCCTCCATGTGCTCGTTCCAAACGGTGGCGAGCAAGACCAGTGCGCAATGACTGGGTCTGAGCGGGTACGTTCAGTCGTCTGCGCGCTGTTTCCGTGTCCGGACAGAAGCGTGAGTCCAGTTTGGTTTGTTATATGTTGTTCTGAGCGTCCGTCCTCCGCGCATTTGGTTCTTCCCGGGGAAAGCGCTTCCTCAGGTCGAGGCTCCCCGCTCCAGCTCCTCTGAGCCCGGCCTGAACTGGACCTGCCCCCGCTGGTTCAGGACTCTGGTTTGGATCTAGTCCGACTGTATTTCTCACACTAGGCTAAAAACAGGGACTTTTTTAAGTTGTGTCAATTGAATGGGCGATTGCCTATTGCCATGAAATTATTTGGTTAATTAAAGCCTAAAATAACAAATGTTGGTTGCTGTGTGATCACGGGGGACACCGGGTCGTCTCTGTGCGTGTAGGTCCCGAACAGGGGTACGCACCCCCAATTTTGACTCACTCTGGAGCCACACGTTCGCACACTGATACTTGCTCTGATCTTCGTGTGTTACATTCTCTGTATTGGCCATTGTTGGTAAAATATTTCGAAAATGAATCGCATCTGCGTCTGGACAACAGTCTGTTACTGCGCTGGAGTCGTACAGTGCGTCATTTCAGGCAGAGGAGACGCGTGTCCCTCCCATGATGCATTTCGAATAGTCCGTTTGTCCATACTGTCTATGGTTTGGACCCGGATTCGCGTTCACACCAGAGGAACCGCACCAAAGTTGGTCATTTGGTGCGGATTCAAGCGAATCGAGTCAATCGAGTCCGATTGACGCTTTCACACCAACGCAAACGAACCGAACTAACCACTTTTGGTTCGAATGGACCGTTTGGTGCGCACCAAATACTGTCGGTGTGAAAACACCCTAAGTCCTGGTCTCAGTTCCGGTCTGGTTTAGTCCTGGTTTAGTCCTGGTTTAGTCCTGGTTTAGTCCTGGTTTAGTCCTGGTTCAGTCCAGAGGCGCAAATAATTCAGAAAATTGTTGTTCGTTTTCTTATTTTTGGTTTTATATTGAAAAACAAGGTTCTTCTTCTGCCACATTTTTCACCTTGACTTTGATTTTATTACGACTTTATTCTCGTAATATTATAACTTTATTCTTGTAAAATTATGACTTTATTCTCATAATATTACGACTTTAATGTTGAAATGTTACGACTTTATTCTCGTACCGCCAGCATGTTTTTTTTTTTTTATATCTGACCCTTATACTCCATCGTAAGAATTGTTTCAAGATAATAATTTATGCTTAATATATTTTCTTCAGCAGTCTATCACAGTTCAGAATTTATTATCTTGCCAGGTTTAATTATAACTTTACTTGTACTTACACTGCGGTATTTCACAGTCACCTTTCTCTGTATCAAAACTCGTGTAGAAATATCATACACAAACATTTAATTTTTTATTTTTATTTTTTTTTACTTTAAGTCATCTTCGCTAACACAACTATAAAAGATGTGAATTTGATTTTCTTAGCTAACACAATGAGAGTGGCTGTAGAATTGGATTACATTGTTGTGAGCCCTGGCAGCTCTGGAGCTTTCTGTGATCACGTTACATGTTCAGACAAGTCCAGTAGTAGAAATGCTGCATGCACACTTTTAAATGAGGAATACGCTGCATAAGAACAGGAATTGCTGTGGGCAGCTTTTTTTTTTTCTAGTTAATTAGAGTTTCTCCCTCTCCTGCTAATGAAACATGTTTGAAATGGACATATTTAAAATCAACACAGCACGCTCTCTTTGACCCTAAGGCAAGAAGGAGTTTATACTGTAAGTCAGTGGAGTAGCTCAGGGTTTTGTAGTATTTATTAAGATTAAAAAAGTACATTGTGTTAAAAAAAAATTCAAAAATACAGCTGGTTCATTGTAGACACTTTGCAGTTACAAGAGCTAATACTATATCATATATTGTAGTACTGTGTCCCAATATCTTTCCTGATAAAGCTCATACAGTATATCGCAGGCATTGATCGCACAGAATACACACATTTTCATACATGTGTTTTTGCATGTTCCCCTCAGCCAATTAATTTCACTTGGAATAAATCAATATAGGTACACAAGTCGAAACGATGTGCAGGGATAGCTTTTTAAATTAAGACGGAGCAGTAACTCACAGTATTCACTCTCTATATAAATTTATTTACAGAGTCGGGGGTCCAAACTGTACACAGATAGACACACACCCACAATACATAACATTCATATATATATATATACACCAGCACGCACACACACGTGCATAGCTACTGCGTGCCTTGTATTGATAACCTATTATATACAGAATGGATGTGTACTCTTCAAATTGATATTGCCCTCTATTGAAGTATCCATGCAATAATACGCATGACAGTCTGCCTTCAATCAGCACCCAATTACATGTAAATTCAGCCTGACACACTGTTTGAATTTCCCACAAGACAGCTCCAGTCATTTACATATTATTATTCACGTGGAGCAAAAGATAGAGCACCCACTCAGAGCTCTCAGGGCAGAGGGGGCCCATCCATTAAACTTGTTGTCAGAGCCTTGCACATACAGCCATGTTTGTTTATGACGCTAAGAATGGCTTTGGTAACCGCACAGAGAGGTCTTCTATACATGGCTCTTCTGACCATGATGCAACTAAATCTTTCCTTAGTTTATCTGCTTGGATTTCAATTTTTACTTCAATATATTACACTTTATAATAACATGACCTTTACCAGCCTTAATGAAGCACAAAGAAAGTCAGAATTTGTAATAAAAAAATGTTTGGTAATGGTTTATTAAGAATGATTCAGGCTTAGGAACTACTTAGGGGTTATGGTTACGAGTCAAGGTATTTATTAAGGCAACTACTGAACTAGGAATTAGGAGTTGGGGTGTTTTTTAAGAATAATTCAGGCTTAGTACATATAAATGTTAATAATATCTAACTCAATCTGGAGACATGTTTCAATGAGGCCCACCATTAACTTTTTATTTGATAATTTAAGAGCAACCCACTTGAGTTTTGAAGTTGCCCCAACCATTAGAATTGGGCTCCGATTAGTATTTTATATAATCAAGTATTTGGTCATTATTCAGACTTTCTTTATACTTTATTAAAGATGCACTAGGTAAAATTTCAAATGGATATTCCTCCAGCAGATGTCTCCATTGAAATGTTCCTGATTTGTCTAGACTGTTCCACTGTACAGATTAAACTTCTCTATCACAAAGGCGACACGCAGTTAACAGCACTACATTACATTATAAGTCAGATCTGTGCAGAGTTGCTTCCATTCACAGAAGGAAGGATTGTGTTTTGAGGAATAAAAACACCCGAAAGGAACAAAGGCTGGATGGAAATGGTGAAAAGTTGCCCAGTGCATCTTTTAAGACTATTTAGGTGTTGTTGTTAAAAAGTGTTACAAAAAATAACATTTCTGAAAGCCCCACAGAACTATATTCAAAGAGGTGTTCAGTGTGAGTGTTTTAGAAAATAGTTGTAAAAGTTTGGTGTTTGGTAGTTTGGTGTGTCCACTGCTTTGTGGTCTGAAAACATCCTTTGCCTCTGCTCTAATTGTGTTTGTGTTGTTTTTCTCACAGTTGACAAACCAGTGCCAGAAAAGCACTCAAAACCTGCGCCGCTGCCCCCGCCCAAGCCCGGGGCCGGGAAGGGTCGCCCCATGAGTCACCCACCCAAACGCCCAGAAAAACCCCTCGCCCCCTCTGCCAGCCTCAGGTAAGAGCTGAGATCACTGGAAAGAGTGACTGGTGCTTCTTTAAAGGTGCACTGTGTAACTTTTTGGTCGGGGGGTGATCACCTCCTTGTTTGTACGGAGATGTCATTGCTCTGCCTGGAATGTTCCAACAGTATGACAGCTGTGCATTACATTTCCTCAATTACAGATTTTTATAGCTCAAAAATACCTAGAAAAACAGGCATTCTGATTGTGAGTGGGCTTGCCTCTCCATAGATCTGACCTGTAACTTAGTCTGGTTTTGCCACCATGAAGATAGAAAGGTTCAGTACCTTACTGTGAAAGTCCAGACAAAGCATTAACATTGCCATGGAGAAAAGCATTTGACAGACCCTCCACCATAAACGTTACACAATGCACTTTTAAGTTTGTGTCTTTCCATTTGTATAGAAGTACAGTATGTGTTATAATGCAATTTGAACCAAAATTTAAAAATCTAGTGTCAGAATGTTTGGTTTGTTTCTCAGATATAACTAATCCATTATATTTTGTATCAATCCTTTAAAAAGTCAGCGCTTGAGGAGTTTGTCAGATTTCAAAAGCAAAATAAAAAATGACCTTCTCTAATGATTTCATGAACGTAGACAAAGCCAGCTTTTAATCAGCGGCATTTAACAAAAAATAATAATAATAAATAAAAGATAGAACAATCCAAACCACATGCTTTTACTGACAGAGGACTGGCAGTAGACCTCGGCATTAAAAAAAACAAGTTTATCATTGATGTTTTGAAATGAGTCGATAAACTCACAATTCTAAGTACAAAACCTTATATTTCTTCCCACTACTGCAATATTTAATGTGGTTTTGTTTTCCATCTGTTCCCAATAATTATTAGTTACATTTTATGGTTTCTTGTCCTCTTTTTTTTTCAGACACAATGGAGAGGTGCCTTCTACTCGGTCAAAGCCAGAGCCGGAGCCGTTACCGCAATTACCCGTGTCCAGACCCAGGGCTCCATCTGTAGAGGTCACAGACAAGCCTGCGGAGCCCGGTACACACCACTCGCCACACACCGCTCACATGTTTACTGCAGGCTTCGGTAGTGAAGGGCAACCACAGCAGTTTATGTTCATATTTTAGCAGAAGCTTAAAGGTGGATTATGTAGCTTTTTTCGGTGGAGAGTCCCTGACCTGATTGTTCCCATAGAGCTTGCTTTACCTAAAATTTTCCAGTGTAGCTCTAAACATATTCGTCTTCATGGAGGCAAGCAGGTGACACTACCAATTTACAGGTCAGATCTATGGAGAGGCAAGCCCACTCACTTTGTATGGTACCTTTTATAATAAAACATTTTAAAATTAAAATCTGCTCTATTTAGCAACCTGCAATAATACGTCTAATGTCTTATGACACATGTTATGTCTTACACCGTACCCAACTAATTTGTACAATGTATCAAGTGTTGGGTAAAATAGTCTATAAAAGTGGTATAAATGAAATATAACCTAAGAAAAAGTTTGGACTCTTTATATGCTTTGCTAAAAAATGTAGAGTAAAAAAACTGTGTGTGTGTGTTGCAGTAGTTTATGTCTCAACAATGAGTCGTTCTAAGCGTTGCATTTTGAGCTCTTGGGAACATGAAAGGGGGAAGACGTGAAAAGGATTTTGTAGTTACAATCTTAAATTGTTTCCGCTGTTGAGGTTTGGGACTTGTTTGATAAAAGGTGCAAAAAAAAAAGCTGCTAAAAGTCATCCCATGGAGAGTCTGACACACTGAGTCCACAGACCAGAGAAAACCCTGCCCTGTACAAAGCAGAGGTGCGAAGAGCTATTACACCACAGTCCCTTAAGTTTCCTATGGGCCTGACTAGACTACAGTATGCCTCTGTGCACACATAAGCATTTTCTGTCATGCGGCTCCAGTCTCTTGGAAATAGTTTGACTGATTTAGTGCTATGGAGCTGTACATATATATTGCATAATACTTCTATAGGTTATATACAAGATGGTGTATTCAAAATCAGTGATGGAACATAAATAAGTACAAGTAGTAAAGTACTGTAAATAAAGTACAGATACCTAAAATGTATACTTAAATCAATTTTAAAGTGGATACTTTTTCTTCACTACATCTGAGAGAAGGTATCTGTACTAATACTTTTTTTAAAAAGGTACTTGTTTTTACTTAGGTTGATTTTTTTCATGTGATACCTTTACTTTTAATTGATTGATTGATTGATTTTTTTTGCTTCAGTATCTTTTTACGTTTACTTAAGTAACACACTTGAGTATTTCTTCCACTACTGTTCAAAATAGGCTTTTGAATATATTACAATGTTTTGCCCTTATCAAACAGTATGAGCAATCCTGCAATCTGCAGCTTGGCATTGCTCAGCACATGAGTTTGCACATATATGCCCTGCTCACACCTCTGTACTTGCTTGGTTTAAAAAACAAAAACAAAACTACTACTCATACTAGATGGTTAAAATACACAAGACAAAAAACACAGCAAATGGAAAAATTACATCAGTCAGCATCAGAGAATATTTTTTTGACCAATGTGCAATGCACCATGTTATTAACTTGTAGCAAATAAAATAGCCATAAACTATGTGATCATTTATTGCTAAATACTAGAAACAAAGCCTGGCGTATCATCTTACAAGTTTAAATAGAGGGCAGTGAAAAGTCTTTATTTGTCAGCACAGATTAAGGGGATCGAGTTCACAAAAATGATTGGGGACATTTGCAGATATTCTTTTGGGAAATTTAACTCAAACATTGTGTTTTGCTTTTGTCAGGGGGAAAATATATTCTTTGCAGTAGACAGTGAATGTTTCTCCTGTTAAATTTCAGACCTGATGAGTTTTGACGATTTGACGTCTACCTCACACAAGCTCTCCCACCCGACTGCAGACAGACCAAAGATGCCTGGGAAGAGACCGCCCACACAGTTTGGAAGCCCCTCGGTGAGACAGTGGTTATTTATGCAGTAGTTGTACTTTAAATGAAATGAATGATTTATATGAGGAAATGAACTGTTTAAGTATGCAGTAGGTTTTGGGTATATTATCAGTGTATCCCAACCCTAATCATAATTAATTTCTTAGGTTCTTTTTAAAGACAACACAGAAGGAGATATTTTTACCTTGTTGACATATTTTGGCTGCTTTAAAAACAAACATGCCACAAAACACATCTCTTACTATAGTGTCTTTGATACCCCAAGAAGTTAATGCATAATATGTAGGCAACTAAAATACTTCAAAAAGAGTTGCAGTTTTACACACCAAGGCATCAAATAATGTCTCTCTGGTTAAATTTTCTAACTAAATTTTTCACAATTTGAGCTTTAAAGGTGCATCGTGTAACTTTTGTGGTGGAGGAATATGCTTTTCTTCATGTTATTACTGTGTCTGGATGGTCTATGGTATTAAACCTTTCATGGAGACCAAACCAGATCAAGTTACAGCTCAGATCTATGGAGAGGTGATATCTGTTTTTCTAGGTATTTTTGAGCTATAACTCCACCTGTAATTGAATAAATATAAAGTCAAATGTTTAATGCCATACTGTGGAACATTCCAGGCAGAGCAGTGACAAATCTATAGAAACAAGTGATGGACACAAAACTAGAAAGTTACACAATGCACCTTTAACCAACGCATTTACAAGACTGAATATCAGCATGGGGATAATGCATTCACTTCTCTTACTGTTTACTTCTGAAAATCAGCAATATAGTTGTGCTAAGAATCAGCGCTGGACAGAGCCTCCACACAACACAACCAATGTCTCTTATTCTCTCGTCCTTCAGAGGAGACACGTGCTTCAAGTGAACACAAAGTCCACGTTTGATTAAATGTCACTCACCGCACTGCTTTTTCATGGCTCTATTGAAGCTGCTGTACTCTGCACAAAGCCCATCTAACGGACATTACAATCAGGATTTTCTGTCACTATAAAGTCCAACATGTGTTTATGTTAGTCTTAATACCTATTTGTTGCTATTGCTAGATTTCATTTATGGTCCCAAAGAAAAATAAAGGACACCACAATATGTAGGGAGCCATCAAGAAACAAATCAAAAACAACAGAAAAAAAATTCAACCAATTGACCCAGCACCATGAAATTATTTTTTCTGTATATTTTTTTCAACTGTCCCAAGTTTGAAATAACTTTGGCTTTTATATGTTTTCCAGCCTCACAAGGAAGTGAATGCAGAGAAGTTCACTAAGACGGATGAAGAGGACTCAGCCAAACCAAAGCTAACAGAAACCAAAAAGGTGCAGAAATGCAAGCAGTAATCGGTTATAAATAGGCTTTTGTAAGTTACAGAACATATACATTAAATGCGATGAGTTTAGTGCTTTTCTCAGCTTTCATAGACCCAAGTGAGGTCTTGCCGCCATTGTAAAGCTAACAACAACAACTAGCACACTAAACACTCGCTTGCTCATTGTCAGATGATCAGACAGATAAAGCGGTTTCTAATTGGATGCAGACAGACTTATTTTGACCTCAAGAGCTGCTTACAGTATCTGTATTGGGGCTAGACACATTTTGCTCAAATATGCGGAAGAAAATTGGGTACAGGCCAGTTAACTTCCCCAAAGGATGGTTCATGTGAGGATTCTACAACAATCTTCCAGTTTATAATATGCATATTATGTAATCTATTTCAATGGCAAACTAGAAAAAAGATAGCGCTTTTCCACCTTTAGATCAAAAAGTTTAGATCAAAGAACCAATCACCTATTCACACACACACATTAATACACCAGTGTACTCACAGGAGGGGTGAGGTAGGTTAAGTGTCTTGCCCAAGGACACAACAACAGCATTGTGTGGGAGTGGGATTCAGCCTAACAACTGAACTGTCTAATGAAAAATAAAAATAAAAGTAATACAATTTAAAAATCACATTGTTTAGGAATGCCTCTATTGAAAAGTAATATTCAGCAATTGATGTGAAAGCTGATTAGTTGTTTTGCGCATACATTACACACATTATTATATATTTTACAATTCAATTTATTTCAATTTGACCTCTCAGTGGAGTGCTAATGGCAAATGACATGGCTGTGAGTGAGTCATCCTGTTGATCTGCATTTGTGACAAGTGCGTTTGAGGACACGTCCCAACAGATCTTATTATATTAGTTTCCGCAGGAGGTCAACACAGGGCTAGAAAACATGCACTATTGAGTTTAGTATTGCGATCAAATTTATTTTGTAATATACTTTTTGGCATAGTAATTTATACTGAATTAAAATGAAAAGGTAGCTGGCATAATTCAATTGGTCAAACTATGTAAATAAAATGATAAACAAGGACCAAAACAGACCTGAGTTGGCACTAAGAAAAAAAATGGAACTAAAAAAACTTTACTTTTGAATTTTCAGAAAAACCTTAAAGGTGCACTATGTCTTGTTTCTTTAGATATGCCACTGCTCTGCCTGAAATGTTCCACAGTATCACATTTTTACTGCTCAAAAATTTATAAAGAACAGACATTCTGACTGTAGGCGGGGTTGCCTCTCCACAGATCTGACCGGTAACTTGGTCTAGTTTGGTCTCCATGATGATAGAAAGGTTTAAAGCCATACTGTGAAATATTCCAGTCAAAGCAATGACATCTCGAAGTATTTAACAGACTCTCCACCAGAAAAGTTACACAATGTACCTTTTTAAAGCTCTACCTCTTTAGTTTCTTAAAATATGATCAATAATTGTCTGTTTTCAGAGTCCTAAACAACAATGATAATAAATGATCTCATCTATTGTTTTATCATTCAACATTCTAAACTTTGTAAACTTCCCCATCTGTCTCCAGCCTTCCATCAGCACCGTGTCCCAGTCTTCTTCTCATCTGAGGACCAGTTTAAGCACCGAGGCCAAGTCCACTGCCCCTGCCCCTAGTGGCGGCGGCGTGGACAGCACCAGCGCCGGAGTGAAAGGTCGCCTGGAGCCGGAGGACCAGAGTGCGGGCTACGAGGAGCTCAGGAGTCAGATGAGAGAGCTGCTGCTGACTGTGGAGCTGCTCAAGACTCAACAGACGTAAGGAAATTCAAACACGGGAAATATGAGGCATTTCCTGAGGCCGTAACAGTAGTTTAGCTAAATCGGTTATTTTTGGTCAGAAAAGGTCAGCTAAATTGAGTTACGGCTAGTTTTCTTCACCCCCACAGGCAACGTTAATGTCAGGAGCTGCAAGGAATCAGTATATGAATTCAATACTTTGTAGGTGGAGTTCTAGGCGAGCTTGTAGATTTAAATTTCTTAAAGGTTCGATACTTGGCGAAAATTGACTCTTGTAAGCTTTAAGGCATGTTAATATGTTGTTACCTCATCTAAAATATATTAGGAGATGTTTGAGTAACCCTTTATTATTAGCCTGTACATCTCTAAAGTTCAAAATGCTCGGTTCCACTTTGTTTGTAGTAGTTCAAGTTAACAGCTCCTTTTACCTTTTAGTTCAGAAGAGATTGACAATTCCAGGTCTGAAATGATTAATTATCCAAATGATTCTAGTGAAGGTGTTTAAAAACCGAGTGGAGCACTTCCTGTATTACCACATGGTGTCACAAAGTGGAACAGAGTGTTTTCAGGATTCTGCAGGATTTGTGTGTTAAACATTTGTGAAAGAGACAAAACTCAACTCCTGTTCTGTTTCTGATGATCAGTGGGCCTTTTAATACTATGAGGCTAACATTTGAGCTGAACCCTGATTCCACCTCCAATGATGAATAAGATCTATGGAGAAATGGATCCAGTGAAACGTGACTTGAGTTTTCTATCAGTGTGAGAAGAATATCCTGGGATTATAAAATAGATTTTTGTTTCCTCTGTGTGTGTCTGAGTCCTCCATCAACCTAATCTATGCACAAAGGCTAATCCTGCATCCAGTGTCAGTGATGAATAAGTAGGACTGGGTGAAATTGACTGGTGAAAATGTCAGCAGATATCCTCATTTTTTATGGAACATTCTCTCAATTACAATAGGTAATGTGTTTTGCATTTCATGAAAAATGTGTAAAAAATTTCCAGATAATATCTTGGTTAGTGTATTTGAATTGAGTGATCTTTCTAGCAAGTTTCTGTTCAGTTTTTCGTTTTAGACACATTTTCTTATTCATAAACTTTAAAAATACATTTTTCTTTTACAACTTTTGTAAATGTTGTATGTCCTATCTCAAGTTTAACACTGAGAAGTTGTCTCCGTGGAATTAAATAAGCTTGATACAGATACATATAGTGGAGCATTCTAAGCAAACTAATAATATCTCCATTGAGACAATGAGGTGGACTCTTCATCAAAAAAGGTTACATAGTGCACTTTTTTAAGTAACTCAATTATGCAACTTGTGCTTTTTAACCATATAGTCTTCATAATAAGGCCTAAATATATTTTGATTTTTTTCCCCTCATGTTGATCCATCTTGATGGGTTTTTTGTCTTTATAAAAGCAAATAAAAATTCCATTCAGTATCAATATATTCCTCAACCTAAATTAGCACAAAAAACATTTAAAATGGTCAAATATGTTCTTCCAAAGTCTGAACTCTGCTCCAAACCATATACTTTTACAGAGGACTGGCTGTTGACCCTTTTGAATATAGGGACCCAAGCTGATCATTGATGATTAGAAATGACTGAATCTTGATGAAATTGGATTGATTGCACAGCCCTCCTTCTTTACATTGCCCGTGGTTTTTGAAGTATGGTACGGCGAGTCCACCACATGTGTCTTGATTTAATCTGCGTTCGTTTTTTCAGGAAAGAGATCTTGGAGCTGCGCGGTGAGCTGGAAGAGGAGCGGCACAAGCGCCTAGCCCTGCAGGTACCATCGATCTCCATGGAGACGCACTCTGACCTGTCCGCACGCATCACAACCACTTAGCACACACACACCCAGAGCACGCACACTTTCAGGAATCGACCACTAAGAAATGTTTAAATCCTGCTTCAAAGTTCATGGGATCAATGAGTATTATTTCTAGGAATTGAAAGATTGATTGGATTTGAGTTAATACTCAGCTTGATTCTGACTTTCCATGCACTCCTGATTACAGGTTTTATTTACAGATTTATATACTATTCAGGTTTTTGTGTTTCGAAGCTTTAGTTTATTCGAATTTGGTTTAAAATCACTGTCTGTTTTATTGCATTGGGACACAGCGTCACAGATGTCATTTGTCTTTTCTCTATATACATTTCTTAGTGGGAGGCATCTAAGGTAACTGAAGTTATGGGTGGGCGATTTCTGTTTGTTCTGATGTCTATGGTACTGGATGGTTTTCCAGATATCTGTATCGGTTCCATATTATATTACATAATATTTGGCAGGGATATTTTTCCAAGCTGACAGTCTGTGTGCCCATGTATCATTCACAGTTGGTCTTTAAAATGGAAATGGGAGAGCATATAAGCAAAAAGTAAGGCTGTATGTTTACACAATCATGCAACAAATTATCTTACATCTCAAATAAATACATTGTTGTTAATTTTAAAACATGAAAGATTAATTTGCGGGACTTGCTATAACATATATATCATATTTTATGGGCTATAAGGCGCACTGTCATAGAATGGTCTATCTTTGAACTTTTCTCACAAATAAACCTCCCCGGACTTTAAACGAAACACAACAGTTGGATGGGTCAGTGGGACTTTGTTTGACGTGTTCACGGCGTCTCTCGGCTTTGTTTAGTTGTGGCGTGTAGGGAGGGTGCTGTCTGGGACCGCTGGATTGTCGGCGTGTTCGCAGTGACTCAGTTGTTCAGTTGTGTCTAGAAGTGGCACATCGCACTCGTTTTTTCGGTTCGTTCCTCCGTTCCGTTCCTCGTCCGCGTGGAGTGATGAGTGTGTCTGCGGGTGTTTGCAGTCGCTGTCTGCTCCGTGCGTGTTTGCGTGCGCTGCGGGTGGTGCTGCTTTGTAGTTTACTGAAGTCATGATGGGACACCCGAGTGGATTCGTGTATAGAGCGCTGTGGATTGCGGGGGGCGCAGTTGTTTTTTGATGGGGTTGGAGGCGTAAGAGCACGTCTAATAGCCCGGAAAATGCGGTATTTGTGGGCTGTGCTCTAGTTTTAAAAATGTTAATCAATAATAGTAATCATTTTAAAACTAATATTATCAGCCACAGCAGCAAGAAATTGTAAATGAAAGAGTTTTATTGGCACAGAAACTCCATATTCGACCATCCCTACTGAAATTTGTGTGATCCGAGTGTTCTACTTGGGCAGCAGATGCAAGCAATGTAACTCATTTTGATCATGTATTTAACCCCGAGGTGTTAGTTCTTTTGACAGTGGCTCTAGGCGAAAAGGTCTGTTACATACTAAAACGCTTGCCCTGGTTGGTTTTTTTTTTTTCTGTGATTTCTGTGAAAAATAACTGATAGAAGCAAAGCCAAACATTTTTATGATGAGGAGGAATAGCATCAATATCACAGACACTTGTTTAGATAAAGTCAGATTTTCAAGGCAATGGTATTACAGTTAACTGAGGAACATAAGTAGATACAAACTATTGATTGTTTTCATAAGTTATTTTTGTCCTACACTAATTATTCATCTCTGGCTGGAAGTGAGTCAACAGAATAACTAAAGCACAATAACAATATAACTGGATTTGTCAGTAGTTAAAACAAAACTAAAAAAACATACTAAGTCTTATAAAAGGCTGTGTGTTTGTGTTCACTCTCAATGAGAAATTTGACCCATCTTCTCGTAGGATATCTTAAGGCATCTTTGGCATTACTCAGGTTTGAATCATCTCATAAAATCTTAATTAGATTGAAGTCTTAGTCTTGACTCTGTCCTTTGGTGAAACACTGTAGTTGTTCTTTTGTTCAGAATATGAATGCAAAATGGCCAATCCAATCCACTTTATTTATATAGCACATTTTATAAACAGGACAAGTGTGCACAGGCAAATAAAGACAATAAAAGAGAGTAAATCATCAATTAAAACATTAAAATACATAAAGCAAAATGAAATGTTAACCACACAACTAACATGGTCTTAAAAGCCATAAAATAAAAGCATTTCTTTAGACAAACATGTGCAGAGGTGTAAATTTGGAAGAGGTTTGAGTTGTATTGTGGGGCCAGTCCATTCAAAGCGTTTAAAAACAAACAATAAAATCTAACATTAATTCTAAAATGAACAGGAAGGCAGTGCAAAGACGCAAAAATTGTTGTGATATGCTTGCATTTTTGGTTCCTATTAAAAGTTGTGCCGCTGAGTTCTGGAGTAACTACAGACAGGCGAGTGCACTTTGAAAGAAAATGTGTAAAGGAAATTTTAGAAACCAGAGCTGGGAATCACAGGTTCCCTCACGATTCAATACGATACATGATACATGGCTCACGATATGATATTACCGTAATTTCCGGACTATAAGCCGCTACTTTTTTCCCACACTTTGAACCCTGCGGCGAATAAAACGATGTGGCTAATGTATGGATGGATTCTTTGTTTGGCACATTGTCCATTCATATATACGCTTAATGATTTGGCAACACAACGGATACGAACAGCATGAGTGCAAAAAATGCCACTGTCTGTGAATTTAACACGTGGATCTAGGGTTAACATGAAGTTGCTACACTAGCTAGCGATATTGTCAGCGCACTCAAATAGTTTATCGCCGTGTAATAAATTAAGTTGTTTTGCTAAACTAACATTAGTGAGGGGGATACGTCTTACCCGTATGTGTAAATGACGAGAAGAAATGTCTCAAACTTCAGTAGCCAGACATCCACTCATACCTGACTGATAGAGCTAACCCTGCCCCCGGGAAAGTCTGAAATCTGCTGAAATCCTCCAAGACACTGACATGATACAGACAGGACAGTGGCTCTTTCTGCAGGAGTCATGCGTGGTAGAGCGTGGGGAGAGACGGGGTGATGCGTTGGGGAAGAAGCTCGTTTGATTGTGTTTTGAACAGTTATTTTGCGCTTCATACACACACAAATGCAGATGATGCAGCTTTTAAGTTAACGGCGATTGATGTGGCTGTGGAAGAAGGAAACAGAGCTGCTGCACGTGAGCTCGGCATCAATGAGTTGATGGTGAGACATTAGCGACGACAGCGTGACGAACTGACTCAATGCAAAAAGATGACAAAAGCTTTCAGAGGTTATAAAACAGACGCCCGAACTTGATAACGTTCTTTTAGATGTGGACACCTGTGGCTTATATTCAGATGCGGCCTATATATGTACAATTTTAAAATTTATGGTAAAATTTTGTTATTGCGGCTTATATTCAAATGTGCTCAGTAATCCAGAAAATATGGTATCTTGTTGATTTTTAAGAACCAAATACATTTTAGAAGCAAAATTGTCTTTGTTAGACAAACTTTGTACAAATAGTGGTTTATTTTAATCATCAAAATAGTACATATGTCAAGTGTATTACATAAATGTAAATAAACGACAAAATTGTAGTGGTAAGATACTGAAAAATACTCTTAGCGATATAGTGATAGGTCAACCCACAATATCGATTCTGCATCACCAAATTTACAATATATCTACATTTCAATATGTTGCGTACCATTATTAGAAACAGTATTAAAATGCATTGACATCAAATGCATCACTACTGAATGAAAACTCTCAGGAACTGTGTACGAAGTCTTTCAGTACCAAAAGTGAGTCACATTGAAAAAGTCAGAAGCACCCTCCTCGCCTCGTGTGAGCTGTGAGCGCGCTGGCTTTGACGGGAGCGGGCATAATGTCATTCAGTATTGGATTGAGCTCAGAAACACCTTTGCACAGCGTGGTCCTGGACGCAGAGACGGAGAGTGCCCGCTGTGAGTTCGCTAATGCCCCCATACACACACGCTCTCACACCAGGGGGTTTGAGGAGGCCCAGCCACCTCCCCAGCACCCACAGGCGACTGCAGAGGAAACACTGACTGATCCCTTCCCCGAATCATGACTACAGCAGAGAGAGCCCCAAGAAGGATCGTTTCCAGGTGAAGAAGAGGAGAGCTGGAGGAATGAGTGACGCAGATCAGGCAGCACGTTTTGTTCCCGTAATGACTCCAGTGGTGCGCTCTTCTTGCTAGCTCGTACAAATATAACACCACAGACACTTTTTATGGAAATAAGTGAGTCCACAATATGGTTCAAATGGACAGATTTCTCCCTTTGATCACTGGCGTATTCAGTGTTTTCTGCTTAATTATTTGCAATAGTAGCAGTGTTTCCATAATGACTTGCACTTAGATCAAAGCCATATGAACATATTTGAAGTCCTAATCTAGCTGTGGATTGGAGAATGTTATATTAAGTTATATTCCTCCTAGATTTAAATTATAAAAACATAATATAGACTGTGGTATAGGCTTCATACTTATTTGATTAATGGAAATAATGTGTTTCATTTCAAACTCTTTTATTGCTGAAACTCATTTCAACTCCATTTACAATTTTTAGTCAAAGAACGCGTTTTAACCTGCCATCACACAGACAACTCGCTGTTCTCTCGCTCTTCTTAACTTTAAAATATTAAATTATTCAGTTTCTTTGGCTCCGTAAAAGAACTTGAACTCTTTTGCACCAGTCCAGAGTTCACACCAGTCAAATGTGTCTGAAGAGTTTTCAAACCCACATACAGTGTGTAATATTAACGCGGCGTGGAGTAATGTGTGATATCTTTAACCTCAAACAAATACATGTTTTCTGTACTGTGTGGTTTGTACAGATGGAGATAGAAAAACTGAAGCGGACTGTCCAGCTGACGTGAAGCTCATGATCCAGTCACACGCGAGCCTGGCGGTCAGCTTCCAATGTGTGGACCAATCAGAGCGCTGGAGGGCGGGCTTTACAGCTCTTCTATTGAGAAGGACCCAGTCTCAAAGCGGACCAACTCCAGCACAATCTTTTTACAAACATAGACGCTCTGTATTTGTAAGATTTCCATTTTGCACATTTTTCAAGCTTGACATCATTTTGTTCAGACGTTTCTTTTTCTTTTGCCAACACAAGCTGCGGCCTTATGCAGACTACTGCTGAAACCTGTCCTCTGCGGACGAGGCTCGCTCTCACTACTACTGACTTTGGACAGCAGGGGGCGCTTGCTTCTCCCACTTCTCTTTTCATTTTTTTTATAATCCAGGAATTGATTTTAAAAATATGATTTAAGCTAACATAAATTTTTCTTTTTCTTCACCTGTCAGCAATCTTTTCTTTGTCTTTTATATGTCTTCTTGCATTCTTATCCAGGGTAACACTACTGTGCCTGTTCTGAAATCTCTAAGTGTTTATATTGGGAGCTTCTTTTTTACCGAAATGGTGTCTGGAGTCTATAGCATGATATTGTAAATGTCTATTTTTGAAGTCTACTGACCACATGCCTATAGTCCATGTAGAGGGCCTCTTCTCTCACTCTCTCCTGTTTCTGTCAACCTTTTTTAAAACTGGGAAATTACATACACATTATATCCAAGTCCATTGTCTCACTGAGCATCTAAACTGCGTGACTACAACTAGATATTTGAAAAGAAAGATTCTCAAGCAGAAGCTGTTTCTACTACTATAAATAATACTAGAATTGGAATTTTCTGAACTTACAGAGATTGGATTTTAGCCAAACACCAGACCAAAAGAAAAAGATAAATAAAAAAATTAATTAAATATAAAATTATTCCCAAATTATTCATTGACATCTGTAGTATGTTGACTTGCACTATTACAGGGTAAGTATAGCGTGATCAAATTATATGTATATATATGGAACTGGAGCAGCAGATGTAAGCAGTCTAACTCATTTTTATTCTTCATTTAACCTGGAGGTGTCAGTTCTTATGACAGTGGCTCCAGGCAAAAAAAGTCCATGCTACATATAAAACGTGAGAAAACTTCAAATTACCTGCTTTTGGGTCTTACCTGGCCTCCACTCTTTATTCATTCCTTGTTTGATCTGAAAAGTTTTTGTTTTCACCAACAGTTGCCATGTTTGATGCTCAGTGATTTTTATTTTTTATTTTTGGTTAAATCTTTATCTGTCCTGTCACATTCCACATCTGTCTCAACTGGATTCACCCAAAATAGTTGTACCTCAAAGCCCACTCGGGGTCCTATTCCTGAAACTTACAAAATCGCTCACATTGTCTTCTTGAAATATCAGGTTGTTACAGTCCGCAGGTATAAATACATTTGTTTTCTATTCAAATTCCTTGCAACAAGCTCACACAGATTGCATACAGATTTTAGTAATAACAATCTTTAATATCTGATGCAGTGTCATGAAATATAGACATGAAATATTACGTTGCCATTAAAGTATGTGTGGTGTTTTAAAGAGCTCTTATGGAAAAAGCTGTACACTGCAGTTATATGCAAATATTGAATGGGTTTTATTGGGTTTAAAGCTACCATCTGTAAGTTTATTAGATGTTTTCCCCTCACATCTAATAACCTTTGTTCAGACTCACCTGTGCTCTCTGGTCTTCTTCTTTTAGACCAAAACTGGCACGATATCAGCCAGCACTAACGTAGACCGTATCTAGTGGTGATGTGTGAGAGTACAACGTGACTGGGTGGGCCAGTCTAATTACAGATGGTAGCTTTAACACAATTCAGTTACCAAAAACGGTTAAATTCCCCTTTTTCTGCTGCTTTTTAATAGTTATTGGAGTATTTCTGTTAGTCTCATACTGCATTTGTTTTGCTTTTCCATGGAAGTAAAAACTAGTGGAATGAGATGGAGCACCTCAAGTCAAACCCATGTTTTGTTTCATTTCAGTCAGAGAAATCAGGACTTAAAAAAATAGGTGTACCAATTCTGGACAAAATCTGGATAAAACAAAAACAAAGAAACTGTAAACATTTTAACCAGGGTAAAAAGAAGACTTAACCCCGATTTAGGCACATTTTATTGGGTTAAGTCCTTGGGTTAAATTCCAGGAGGAGATTTTCCACTCTGCTGTAAATCTGAAAAACTGACATCTTAAATAAAGAGTTATTTTTATTTTACATCTTCTGTCGACATCAATCACAGTCAATGTCAACACTGCATAACTTTCACTTAATTTGATTTAAAAAGTCTGGATGCTTTGACTAAAGACTCTCTATCTAACTTCACTTTCATGGTGCACTGTGTAACTTTTCTACCTGCCTGTCTTTGTGGAGATCTGGAATGTTCCTCAATATGGCATTAAACTTATCTAGCTCCATGGAGACAAGGAGGTGGCACTAAAATACCAAGTTACAGGTCAGAATTGTGGAGAGGAGAGCCATTTGAGAAAAAAAGTTTGTTTTTCAAAGAGTCTTGGAGTAATAAAAACACCTGTAATTGAGCAAATGCAAAATGGATACGTTTAATGCGGAATATTCCAGGCAAAGCAATAACATCTCCATGGAGACAAGCAGGAGGCAAATGCAAAAAGTCAGTGCGTCTTTTGCTTCAATTCTTTTTTTTTTTTCAACTTCACAAATGGGCTTTCACAATGACCACATACCAGTACTGTATAAAGTTGGGAGATAGTGTTTAATAATATATAATCTAGAGATGTTATTATTAAAGGCAGTTTTATTGGCAGCAGCAAAAGGAGATGGAGCTGACCTGCTCTGTGTTTCAGATGCTGTAAAATCAGACATTCCTTTTAAAACTCACAAATGTCTTAAAATGTCTCTCGTAAATCGGACCAATAAAACCACATATTCTTCCACTGACTACATTCCACAAGAGGAGAAGAAATCGGAGCACATTTATAACATATTTTCATGTGATTTTTGTTTACAAGAGCTGTATTCTTGCATGAGCTGAGATTCCATACAAAATAAATATCTTTAATACAGATCTCTGCTTTGTCTCTCACTCAAATAGACTCTTCTCCTGCGATTACTGAGCGCAAATAGACTTTTCACAGGTAATTGAGTGGTTGACGGTTCCCTGCATGGACTTTGATTTCATCGTTGTATAACTGTTCTCTAAATAAACGAGTAATATTCATCGCGCAGGCCTGAATGTGGAGGTCTGAGCCTTTTATTGATTTAATGCCAAGGTTGACATACAAATGCAACGCAGATACATGTTTATATGGATTTGTATGAAATATTTCTTGCTCAGAACTGGCGACCCTAGCACCTAAAAGTGAATTAAGGCGCCAGTATAGAACATGGGAGCAGGGATGGTCATAAGAAAAACAGAAGATGTAGTGCAGGCATCTCCAACCTGTAGCTCGGGCACTACAAGTAGCTCTCCACCCTCTTCCAAGTAGCTGAATTATATATATTGTGCTTAATAACTAAAGTCTAATTATTTACTATTATAAATGTATAATTTTGATGCCTAACTTCTGCACTAATGAATTGATAATGGTATATGTTTTATAAGCTTCTAACTGTACCCCATCCAAGGCTCGCTGTGGCTCTTAAACTTTCTCAATTTCTCGTGACTGCTGAAATGAGTAGCTCTCTGGCTTTTTTGTTTTGTAATGGTAGCTCAGCAGAGGAAAAAGGTTGGAGACCCTGATGTAGTGTGAGGTGGGTTTCATTTTTTACTTTTACTTACGATGTTTGCCTGGGTGTGCAAGAGCAGGGATTCTTAATCATAGGGCCAGTTTCTGTTGATACAGGGAAACACAAACAGCTCATTTCATAAAATCCAACAGTCCCTTGCTTGTGTCCACTGAGCTGCACATGCTGCACTTTTTAGTTGGTTAAAATCCCATGTCATGATGATAAAAACTGAGCTCAAAAACAAAAGACGTTTCAAAAATTGCTCAGTGTGTGAGCCAGGTAGCCACAAAAACAGATCAACCACTCTTGCCATGGAATCTGAAATTAAAGGTCCTATTAAACCATTTGATATGTTAGCCAAACATTTACACGACTCCATAAATGTCTTTCAAAGATTCAAGGATTTATTATCATTGTCACAAGTAACAACAAAATTACATTTAGAGAATTAAACAATAAGCGTGGCTATAAAGTTTTAGTGAGATTCATGGTTTTATTTTACAGTTAAAAGCAGCTTTGAAGAGAAATCTAAGACTTTGATTAAGTTCTGAGCCAAAACCAAATCTGAAAAATAGCAAATCACAAAGAGGTCAAAGAGGACGTGGTCATACTGCTCCTCACACATCCTGTATCAAAGCGTCCACTTGGAAATGTCGGCCCCGGCAAAGTACAGCTTATAGGGAGTTTCTCTGGATCAGCTTGTTTGAACTGTGTTATAGAGATTTATGATGGATGGATTAAGTTTATTTTGTCTGTAAATAAAATCTATTCCTATAGAACTTGACTCCAAATTTCCTCTTATAACTGCTAGCCTCGTGAGCTCTATATGACTGGAGCTGAACTCTCTGGATGACAACACACTCCCTTAGTCCACTTCTTTATACTGTCTATGGGGTCAAACTAAAATAATACAAAATAAAACAATATATTCATTCAATTTTTCTTTTGAATGTTGTTTTGTACTGTAGTATTGGACTGGTTCATGATTCCTGGAGGTCAAATACAGTTTTAACTTTGCTCCACTGAAGTAAATTTACGCTGGAGGCCTGATCTTTTGTACTACACTCACCAAACAAACCTATGTCCAGCCACAACCTGAATCAAACAGGAATACAGACTGTTGCTGCAAATGGGCAAGAGGCACTTTTATCACAGATCATAGTTTGAATATATTATTTTGAAGTCAGTGCAAACTTAAATTGTTATATTAAGTCTATTACTATATTTTCTGAAACTTGGGAATGATCTTTGTTTGATTGGACCGTCCACTGAAGAAGTATTACTGCATTGCATTACTAGTCTGTCCACATTTTTAAAGCTCATAATCTGTTCCACCTTATGATGTCATGAAGTGGCAGTTTTCAAGTGAACATTTTTTTTATTTATTTTTTTGTTCAGATGAATAATTCCAGGGCTGATACTGTTTTAGTGAGCATGTAGAGATTAAAAACACTGTGGAGGTTTCTGTTAATGGTGTGAAACAAAACACAGCTCCTTGTATGTTTTTGATGAAGAAACAACATTCTAACATCGATCAGAAAATAGCAGAATATAAATGTATAAATAAATGACTAAATATCTTCACATGTTGTTTGCTCAAACATACAGGCAGAACAATGACTCAAAAATGTGTTGTGGATCTGTGAAGTAAAAGATTTAGATTTTAAATTCCATACACATGACTTTGTGTGACTCTGGATACAAAGTAGACAGACTCAAAGATAGCTGTCAACATCTTGAAATGCTGATTTATTTTTAATTACAAAAACATCGGACATGATGGCTAAAATGTTTGTTATAATTTGCTGTTTTGGTTTGCAAGACAATTATCCAATCAGTCTTGAGGTTTGCCAGTTTTAATGTTGAAATACGGCTGGTTTAAACCAAAAAGAATTTGATCTGAATCCTCACAACCTAAACCCAGCACCTCCAGCCAATCATTTAAGGTCCTGTATTACTCAATATTGACTCTTGTGAGCTTTAAGTCATGTTATAACGCTGTTACCGCACCATAAGCATACCTTGAATTGTGTTTTATTTTGTTTTGTTTTTCATTCACATGCCTGGTTTATTAATCTGTTTACATCGCCAAAGATCAAAATTCTCTCTTTAAGTTAACAGCTCCTTTTACCTTTAGTTCAGAAGTGATTGGCAATTCCAGGGCTGAAATCACCCAATGATTCTAGTGAAGGTGTATAGAGTTTAAAAGCACAGTGGAGCACTTTTTGTATTACCACATGACATCACAAGGTGGAACAGAGTGACTTCAGTCTAAGAGAAGAACTCGGCCTAAATATGCAGGATTTGTGAGGTAAATATGAGTGAATGAAACAAAACACAACTCCAGGTATGTCTGTGATGGGGAAAGATTCAGCTGTGACTGTAGTATCTTGTTTTAAAACTCTAAAAGCACACACTACATACAGTGCCTTTAATTTGAAGTTTTGTCTAACATGGATATTTTTCTTACTTTGAAAATGAAATGTAGTTAACACGAACTGAATCAATTTTTTACATAACTATCAAAGTGAAACAAAAGAGAAATAATAATAATCCTACAGGCCTACTTTGTTCCTCCTTACATGTAGTCCATTATACAAAAGAGTGCTTGGTTTAGCGTCCGCTGTTCCCTGGGCGACGCCTCCTCATGTGTGTCATGTGCTATGTACTGTCTGTAGACCGAAAGCCGGCTTCAGTCCTGTTCAAAGCTCTGCACATTTGTTTTTGAAAGCACCACAAAGCATTATCCATTCTGTCCCTGTTTTTCTGTGCATCAAAACCTCACATCAACATCATTTTGACATTTTGGCTTTTATGTGAAGTGAAGGTATTCTTTTTAGTTAAGATTTCTTCACAAATTGCTAAATTCCCAAAAAAGAAAAAGAGAAAATAGAGCGAATGATTTTGTACTTCACATAATGGAGTTTCTGCTTAAAGGTGCACTTTACTAGCCTGATTCATCAGCCGGTTACACTTTGTGAAAATTTGAAAATTTGACCTTGTAGCATTAGGATTCGTTCGCTCAATGGTAATTTAATCAATCGCTGCTATTTGGTCGTGACGTATGTAATGCACCAGTAACAGGGGTAACTGGTATATTAAGCTTTTCCCAAATCCTGTAGGAAGAAGGGCAATTACATCTTTCCCCTTGATAAAATTCACCAAAAACATTCTCTTTGTTCCGGCTTTAAATCCTTGATCTCGGGAATCGTTGCCAAAACAGAATGTATGGCTCTTCACTGATTGGCTGGCGTCCGGACTCGCGTTTCCGGGGTTCTTGTGAACCGTCTAGTGTATTCTGATTCCTGACATAGTTGCTGGAGAGAAATGAAATTGAGCGAGGCACTAGGTGGCGCCAGCCTGGCTAGTACTTTACCTCTTTTCTGCACTTGTAAAAAAACAATATCTAGGTAAGTTAAAATGACTTAAATTACGAACATTTTACTTTATTTGAGTAGATTCAACCTGACAATTAAAATTATCTACCAGTAGAATAAGTGTATTTCTTGATTCAAGCAACATTAAATATTGTTTCATATTTCAAGTACAAAAAGTTCAATTCCACTGGAAGATCATTTTACTTGTGCAATTTACTGAAATCATGACCATCATCAAATCAAAGTGAAATTTACTCAGATTATGATGATTTTTTTTTTTTTTTTTTTGCAGTGAGGGGTCCACCACTTGCTTGTCTGTATGAAGACGTTATTGCTTTGGCTGTGCGTGTACGGCCTTAAACATAACAATTTTTATTTTTTCAATTCATTTTGTCTTACTATTGTATATTGCAAATAATAACGTGCTTGTGGAGCAGAGCTGTCTACCTGAACACGTGGAAATTGTGCAAATGTTGATGAAAAAGGAAATCCCAAGCACTCTTGTGTATAACGCTGGATTTACATCGACTTCAAGTGTGGTGGAGTATGTACTTACAGTGAGTTACTTGCAGAGTTCCTGTTACAACAAAGCAATGCAGTTTCACTTGGGTTCACGAGATTATTCACGTCTAATAACCTGAAAACCACACCGAACCACTGCGGTGTCTGGAAAAAATAGACTTCTCACTGATTCTTTCCACTCACCTGCACCGATTTGTTTTTTACTGAATAAATGATTTAATATTTTTGTACACAAGTGTGCCTTAGATTGTTTTATAAGCTTCACCTCCATATTCGCATTTTCCTAGTGTCCTGCTCATCCCACATTGGGCTCATCCTTGAAGAGCCATTGTGTTTTACATCTTCATATAGTGGGGCCTTCAGAAGCACTCACCTTGTCTCCTGCTTTTTAATAACCTGCTTATCTCCAGGGAGAAAGACCAGTTTACAGGCATACTGTAGAACACAACAGCAAAATCGGTATGCTGCGAACACATCCAGAAAATCAGAACGTTTACTGATTTTTTGGCCAGCCATCAGTGTTACTCAGGTAAGGCATTTTTGTTTCCAGTTTTGAGCTTCAAAACAAGCGCGATCAGAGATATCAACCTGGTGCCCCATGAGGCATCGGTAGGGGGAAGTTCATCACCACGGAAGCAGTTCATGAGGAGCCCAGGCCTGATTACATGATCGTTATATCCACAGTCCAATGTGTGTATCTGTACATTTACATCTGTACATCTGAACATTTGTGTGATACTGGTCACATATGAGAATGTCTGTGTTTACTAGTGTGTAACGAAAATGTAAATTTTTCATGAGTTGCCGTATATGTTAGTTGTGTGACTGTAGATCAGTGTGTTGTGTATAACCAGAAAAAGAAGAAATGGAAATTATTTTCGTTCCAATTAGAATTTTAACGGCAAACACTGAAAGAGAAAGGAATTAGTGATTATCTCGAAAAACTATTCATATTTTACAATACAAGTGCGTAGAATTATAAATAGATAATATTTTTTTCTGAGATTTTGAGACCACTCCTGTTGCTCTAGCTCAATCCTTTGTAGAGTTATGACTAGAAACGCATATTTGACCTTTTGGTTACCTTGACCTGTTCCAACCTGTAACATCCAGTGTACCCCAGTTATGTGTGTGCCAACTTGTGTGATGATTGGGTGAATATTTTAGCCTGCAGATGGTTCAGAAGTTGCCGAAATGATCTATCCTTTATAATAGCGTGACCTTTCAATTGACCTGTGTGACCTCAAATGACCTCAGATCATCACCAAACCTTTTTTTTGCTGCATCGAGCATGGGGGCTTGACCCACGTACTGAATTTGGTGACAATGGGTCTATAAATGGTGGAATTATCGTGGGTGGACAGACACACCGACACACATAGACACACAGGGTGAATACAGGGCATAATGGCCAGGTAATAATGGTAACTCGATAGGTAAAAAAACAAACAAAACTCTAGTCAAAACATCTATAAACAACCTTTTAATTTCCTCAAGACACCATAGACTTCAAATTCCTGCTTTAACCGTCCTTACTAGCATATGGTCTACTCATTTTCCCTCAGAGACTTTTTTCACTCTTACTTACCACGTGTTGCCTAAAACGTGCGTCCTCTTTGCTTTCTTTCACATTGTAACCCGTTCCAAGCTGTGCCGTTTCACTGCATTAGCGTGATGAGGAGTTCAGGTTAGACTGGCGGTGCTGTGGGGTCGGCACGTGGGTTTGGCAGAGGCACCTAAAAGCTGTCTGATCCCACCAGGGGAGATGGCAGCGTTTGGGGGATTTAGTGAAGTCCTATTATGCTGATGCACTGATAATGGAAAGAGGCTGAGGTGAACTGCATTATGGGTGATTTTACTGCTCAAAAATACCTAAAAAAACAAAAAAAAAAAACAAAAAAAAAAAAACAGACATTCTGACTGTGAGTGGGGTTGCCTCTCCACAGATCTGAGTTGTAACTTGGTCTGGTTTGGTCCCCATGAAGACAGAAAGGTTTAATGCCATACTGTGAAGCATTCCAGACAAAGTAATAACATTGACTCCACCAGAAAAGTTTACACAATGCACTTTTAACTCTTTTTATTTGGACATTTTTCTATTATATTTTACTATAATTTGTTTAAAGGTGCACTGTGTAACTTTTATGGTGAAGAGTCCAGCACTTGCTTGTCTCCATGGAGATGTGATTGTTTTGTCTGGGATGTTCCTGTATGGCATTAAAAGTACCTTACATTTACTCAATAACATGGGTTCCTATGGAATAAGTCTTGACAGCCCACTCACTTATCATGAGTGGGCTTGCCTCTGCACAGAACTAACATGTAACTTGGCCTTGTGGTGTCACCTGCTAGAGATAAATAAGTGTAAAGCCATACTGTGGAACATTCCTGGCAATATCTCCAAGGACAGAAGGAGGTGACAGACCCTCCACAAAGAAAGTTACACAGTGCAAAGATAAGATTTGATTAATTTTTTTAATTATTTTTTTGGGCGTAGTATAAGATAAATGACCTCAAGAGCTGCTTATTCACTGCATATATGTACTGGGACAAGACCATTTTATCTCAAATACATGAGAAAAACATCTAGTACACAGCCTATAATGATGATTGAATAAATAATATGAAATAGAAAATGAAATAGAAGAGACAGTGCATACATCAGGAAATTGCATATTAATTATGTAACATCTGATTATTACCCATAGTGCACTTTGATAATGAAGTGCAAACCATTATTTATATACCCATAATTACTCACTCCACGTTCATTAATAACAACACAACCTGTCAGTCTCTTCTCTTGTAAACAGAATGGTTCCACCTCAGCTGAAAAAAATTAAAACAAAATGTTTCTACACAAATGTTTGTACAAGAAATGCATGTTTGTGTATTTGCCTTGTAAAAACTAGCCTCATCTGCTTAGCATATTCAATACAGTTAGTGGTTATTTAAAATTAGATAAGGGTGGAAACTTGTGGAAATTATGTTTCTAGATCACACATAAATTTTAAATTGTACTACTTTAAAGTTTCATTTTTAAGGGGTTTCAAAATACATAAACAGCAGTGCCAGGATTTCAGTTTCAATGTCACTTTGTTCTGTTTCTCCAAACAGTCAGGCTATGTAGTCAAACGAATTTTACCATCTCATCTCACGAGGCTTCACTAAAAAATATGATTTAACCAACAAGAAAAGAAAGAAAATTTAGTTAAGTCAGTATTATCAATAAAATATGTAAACGTATACAGGACTTACACACATACAGTACAACTGCAGTTCTGTCTGTACTGGCTCCATCTGCTCCTCCTAATATCTCCAAACTACCATTTTTAGTAAACATTTCTGAAAAGTGCATCCTTTTGCAGCTGCAGTCTTTCCTAGAAGCACACTGCACTTCCAGCCAGGCTACAAAGCACTGCACAGCACTGAGTCTGCACTTTTAAAGGTTTTAATGACCTGTTTTTAATGACAGATTCTGATGATTCTGCCAGTGCTTTCAGATCTGACAGCTGCTCTTGGCACAGTTGACCAACGCTTTTATATCGTATCAGGGGGACCGCCCTCAAGTGGTTTAGGTCCTACCGCATGTGATCTCTTGCTGAGTCAGATTGGGGGGCTCCATCTCATCCTCAGCTTTTATTCACGGTGGAGTCCCCCAGGGTTTTATTCTTGCACCTGTTTCTTTTGTTTTTTTTGCACTGTATCACTCAGCTTGATTTTCAAAAAAACATAGCACACAGTATCACCTGTATGCAGATGACTGCCAAATTGACCTAACACTCAAGAAGCGCACTGCGACCCCCCCAACACCACTGCTTGAGTGCTTTAATGACATCAAGGCTTGGTTTGCCCACAGTTTTATGAGTCTCAGTGAAGGGAAAACTGAGATCTTACTGTTTGGGAGCACTGACCACCTTATGGATCTGGATCCACTGCAACACTTTGTCAAACCCTCCGTCACTGACCAACCGTCATTACACTGGCTTCCAACTTATTTTAGAATTGTTTATAAGATTTTATTGTTTGTTTTTAAAGCTTTTTAGTGGACTGGCCCCATCTCAGATATCATTCAAATTTATTCCCCTGAGGTTCGAGGGCCGGTTTGAGCTCGTGGTGCCTAAGACGAGACTTAAAACCAGGGGGGACAGGACCTTCTCTGTGTTGGCCCCAAACTCTGGCACGCTTTGCCCCCCAACCCAGTAGTAGAGAGTGGCAATTCCAGGGCTAATATTATTCAAATGATTCTAGTGAAAGCGTATTTAGTCGCACAAGATAGAGCGTTTTCTGTTTGAGAGAAGAACTCAGCCTAAATATGCAGGATTTGTGTGTTGAACTTGTAAATGAAACAAAACTCCAGGTATGATTTTGATGAGGAAACAACATTATAGCATAGATTAGAAACGGTGTAATACGAGCCCTTTAATTGAATGGTCAGTGTTTGTGTTAGATGCATTTCTTAACTGGACTGGACTATTACATTATCCTGGGTGAGTGGAGCTGTGTGACTCAGTGTTGATGTTTGCCCGTGGATACATGCTGCCGTAGCACAAACACAGCTAATGGGGCTAATCAGGCTCCCTGTTAACTCTGATTTGAGTTGAATTTGTGTCGTGCTTCTAATGAGCAGTGCCTGCAGCTTTGTGTTAGCGGGCGGTAATATCCTCGCATTTACATGTCATTCACATTACAGAGCAGAGTGTGAAAAATACCACAAGTTTTTGCATGAATAAACACAGCTCTATTTTTACTTTTCTTAGCCTGTTATTCAGATGTTGTTTACGTCCTTAAACTACATGTAATTTTAAAGAACCTATTTGTCTTTTTGTGTTTTGAAACTCCATACACATTCACTAGAATCATTTGGATAAATTTAGCTTGAACTGCCATTTTATACTCAACAAATGGTAAAAAGTAAAACTGTTAACTTGAAAACTAACACATCATGACCTCACAAGATGGAACAGAGCATTTTGAGCTTTGGAAACAGACTAATAATAAAGGGTTACTCAAACATATGTGAATGAAACAAAACTCCAGGTCTGTTTTTGGTGAGGTCAACAACATTCTAATTTGAGCAGATTATGTCATTTTACAATAGATAAAGTAGATTTGGATGTTTGTATGAAGTGTCTTGAGGTAAATGATTTTATTTTCCACAGGTTGAGTTAGCACTCCTCAGAAGACAATCATTTCACAGTGGCTCTCCTTCCACACTTGACCAAGATAATCCAGTTTTAATGCAGTCAAGAGTCAAAACAACATTATAACAATAAAAAATAATTGCAAAATCAGTAACTGAAGTATGGTGTCTGAAAACTACTTTGAGTATTAGAATTTTCTTGAGAATGAAATGCAGTTGAGTAAATGTACCTGAGAACAACCTACCTCTGAATGTATTTTAGTAATATGGAAATGGTCTATTTTACTATGTTAATATAATCCTGACCTTGGACAGAATATTCTTTGGCGAAGGTTAATTTTAGCAATACATTGTAGAATTTTGTTTGACTTTTCAGTTCTCTGCCATCCACCTGTAGTAACCCACAGCTCTACACTAAAGAGGTCAAATCAGTGAAGCGTTTGTAGTACTCAGAGTAATTGCGTACAAGTAAGAGCAGCTCTGAATGATGGACTGTAATCACGTGAAACACATGATGTACCTTATACTAGATGTGTCTAGAGTGACGACAGGCTCAGTGGGACTTTCAAGGTAAAATGTGGTTCTGTTTTATCTTCCAAGTGACTAGTACTAGGCTTTTATAAAAATAGTGTGCAGTTATTTTTGTTAACCATTCATTTATATCAGATATGGTGACCAGTACTTAGAGGTAGAGTATGTAACTGTTCGGAGGTGGCACCCCTGATTCTATGGAAATAAAAAGTCAAACTAGGCTTCATAATATTTTCCATGGGGATTGATGAGTTTTATGCCACACTTTGGAACATTAAAGCCAAAAGAACAACTTTTCCATGGAGACAAGGAGGATGAGGCTCTCCTTCAGGCCAAATAAGAGTCAGGTTTGTGGAAATGCAAGCTCACCCAGAGTTAGAACATATGTTTTTTAAGACAGTAAACACAAACAAACAAACAATCAATTTCCTAACCTTTTTTCTGGGGACCAATATTTTAGAAGTTGTCATTGAACATTAATGAGGATATTTTATTGTTGACTGAGTGATCGTGTCTCTCTGAACAATTAGTATTACTCACGTTTTAAACAATGAAAAACAGTAATTAGTGTTTTTCACAGAAGACTGGTTAAGCAAGGTAGTGCTATCAAAAAAGTGATGCGTGGAGATTCCATGTATGGTGAAGACGTGAGGAGCGGGAGGGTGCACAGAGATGTATTGTATATTGTAAATCTCTTGAGGTTTGCAAGAGCAAGAGCATTGTTTCCCAGTCTTTGGGAAACAATGCTCTAGACCAGGGGTGCTCACACTTTTTCAGCATGAGAGCTACTTACAAAATGACCAAGACAAAATGATCTACCTAATACAAAGCCAAGCAAACTGCACTGAAACACTCTGTGCCCCTTTTCTGGACCCTCACCCACAGTTTGAGAACCCCTTCTTTAAGAGAACTTCCTCTGGCACTTTACACAAAACTGTGAAAAAAGTGAAGGAAGATTTTTAAACCTGTTTTTTAAAGTTCCAAACTGGAGTTGCATTCTTTTCTGGTTTTGCAGTGATATTTACCAGCCTCTGCACGTTTACCAAACCAAACGCACATCGTGACAAACACAGATGCATTTGTGCACTTTTGTTAGGCAAACTTCAGCCAAATGTGGCAGTAGGTCTGTTCTGTAGATCCGCTCTATGCTGTAGACCTGCTTTGTGCCAACACTGTAACACAAATTTAGACTGGTTTTTGCTTCACGTTTGGTCTTGCTCTTCTAATCAGCCGCACTGTGGGAGGGGCTTGTGTTCGCTGTACGCAGGGAGGAGCGAGAGCGTGAAAAGGCGAGGGGCGGCGTGCTGACGTGAGGCAGATGGACAGGTAGGATGTTTAGGAAGTTGAACCTGCCCTGTGATGCACGCTGGTACACGAGGGCACACGCTGTTGCAGACGAGCCGTGCATAGGGAGCGTGTGTGTTTGTGATGTGCCGTAGAGTCTCCGCGGGTTTCAAATGAGCGCACAGGCTGAACTGAGACGCCCCACACGCTCCTGCACCCCGCTACAAGTTTATTGCCAACAGCAGCGGCCGTAATGAAATATGATCGCACTTGTTGAGTGTCAGACCTTGAGTGAGAGACAAGACCGAGTCCAAACGCGAGTCCGAGACGAGATACGGCGATCTACCCACACGACCTTGGCGATTGACTGGTAGATTGCGATCGACGTATTGAGCACCCTTGCTCTAGATGAATTAAAACACCTCTAACTGAATAAATGTAAGACAGGACAGTTTGATGTAATAAAACAAACAGGTGACATGTCCTCCACCAGAAAAGTTACAGAGAAGAGATTTTGTTCCACATAAGTTTAAACACTTATTTTGATGGTCTTCTGCTGGTGTGATTCTTCTGCAGTAGATTCACTTGACTGAAGTTCACACCAGGGAGCGGGGCTTCCTCACTTCAGACCAATCAGGGCCTCCCACTGAGCTTGGCCCTTTCACATGATGAAGTGACCTTCCACTCTGCTCCACTCAGAGGGAGGTTTTTGTCTCATGTCCCTCACCTCCTACCCCACCCAATCAGGTGCTGCCACTGAAAAAACTAATCTTCGTGCCAGTTCTGATGAATGTTCTTCACTAATTGTCCTTGAGCAAGACACTTCTGCCACATTGGCTCTTAAATATGTGGTTTACAATGATCATAGGTACAGAATAATGAGAAATTAGGGCCGTTGCCATAGCATTTGTTGTAAACAAAAAAAACACAACTCCTTTTGGTAGAGTAGAGTAGAGCATTGTTTCCCAAAGACTCGGTCGTGAAATTTTTTTTGGGTCCCCCAATTGATCTGCATGGTGCACTCTCCTCCTGCACCCCGGACTGGACTGCGCGACAAAACACAGACAGGCCCACCTATCTCATTATAAATGTTGAAATATTAAGACATGTTTTGTACAATTTCTTATCTTTTTTGGAATTACTTTATGGACTGTTTTGTTCCAGTATTGCTGGTTCAGTTGAATGTTGAAAAGAAAAAGAAATGGGCTACATTTAATTAAAGTAGGCGACTTGTGGAGTACCTTTTATTTGCTGGTTCAATGACTGTTTTTCATTGTTTAAAACTTGAGTAATACTAATTGTTCACAGAGACATGATCACTCAGTCAACAATCGTCATTAACGCTCAATAATGGTCAAATCTATCTTTATTCTGTGATTTCCGAATAACGTCTATTGACCTGGTTTGCAAAGGTTTGTGTTTATTTTTAAAATATTGATCCCCAGAAAAAAAAGTTTGGGAAACACTCAAGAAGAGTATTGAAACAAAAATAATTTCTTGTATTATCTTGCAAGATATAGGTCTGAGTAACAAACAGTGTACCCTCCAAAGATAAGACCCCAAGTCACAAAAAACATAAATAAACATAATATAAATTCTCTGAGATTGGCCATAGCTATGATATATTGCTGATGCAAATATAGACGATAAACAATAATAGTGAAACTTTTATGCCACTGACACCCTAAACCCTAAAGACTATTTACACCACAAATACTATTCTAAATCTTCTAAATCCATAATATAAAAAATCATGAACTGCAATAAATATCAAAATGAAACACTTAAATACTTAGTTTGCATCTGTAATGAGCCATAGAAATGATTAATTCAACATTTTACGTCTTAAATCATACTGTCAAATATCACCAAATTTCCCAGTAGTGTAAATAAAATGTACCTGTGATAAATACTGACCCCAAAAATATATTGTTCCACCTTTCATATATTGAATGATAAGTGGATCTAGTGATTATGGTGACAGGCCAACCAGGGGGAGCATTCCAAAGTGGATAGGTGGGTCTCGTGGGGAGGTGTGACCAGGCAGCCCCTGACGATAAACAGATGGTTTGGCCTCAGGATTAACATGTGGAATTAAAACAATACAAGGTGCGGTACATTTCAGGGTAGGGAGATCTGAAAGACAGCTGTGTGGTCTGATTATATCTAGGTGTAAATATTATTGACATACCTAAAGAGATTAACAATCATGATGGAATAAAAATGGGTTACATGAAAGGTCTTCCAGAATGTCTACAACCTAACACAATATTTAATTTTCCATTGCAAAATATTATCTTTTGAATGGGAAAATCCTCAAAATGTAACATATAGGAGGAAGCTGAAACCAATGACTGACTTATTTCTGTCACTTGCATCAGAAAAGTGCTAGAGCATCAGATTCGTCTTAGCAGCACAGTGGTTATCTCTCAGCTTACAGCAGGAGTCGTTGGGTCTATCTGGATGGATCTGGCAATTTCTGTGTGGGTTTCTCCTTGTTGCTCCAGTTACTAATACACAGTGTGCTCCGCTTCATTGATACAACAACCAAGCTAAAGACATGAGGTATTTCAGTAGTTCAGAAGGCTTTGTGGGGCAAACAGTTGAATGTACGGGTGTTTCATTTCAACCTTTGTTCATGAAACGCTCGACTTCGGACTCCCTTTGAAAAAGAAATCGAAATGTGACTGGTCATCTGGTCATAGCTCAGTTTGCAACAGGAGTTAGTAGTGTGTTTGACCACTGATCTGAAGGTTGGTGGTTCGAATCCCACTCTCAACATAAAACACTGGTTGAGCGGTCAAATGTGATTCCAACTCCCATAGATGAATATTTTTGTTGTGTCCTTGGGCAAGACACTTAAGGCCAACGCACACCAAAACAGGGCTCGCTGTGGCACATCATTTGCTGTGTGGGTTTGACATCACAGCTCTTTAACATAACTCTTGCTGTGTTATAAATAAGCATTTTATCTGCAGATTACTTATAAAATGAGAGACACAGCGTGAGACTGTGAGACGAGAAGAGGAAAGGAGCTGGTTTGAGGAGCTTATAGTGAGTTTAGCAAGAGACGAAAGTTTCCCTGCATGGAGAGGAGCTGGTGCATAATTGAACAGATGGATTTAGCTGCCTCTGCTGTATCGCTTGTGCCTCTCCTCAAAGTTTACAGTGCTCCTTTTGTCGATCACTGAGCAGAGACATGTCTGTACGCTGGTCGAGTGCCCGGTGTGTGTTGGCTCACAGAAAGTAATGGAGGCGGCAATTTTGCCACATGTCCAAGAGTCCCGGTATATGTTGGCCTTAAACCCACCTTGCCTCCAATGTCTGCGTATTGGTGTATGAATGACTGTGTGAATGGGGGAGGAGTTCCTTCATGTAAAGTGCTTTGAGTTCGTTGAAGGTGGAAAAGCGCTATTTAAAAATGTGGTCATGACCAATGTGACCATTAAGGTTAAATAAAATGAGTCTAAATAAATGGGTTCCTGGTGCATTGCGGTCGCTCATTGCTTTTGACTTTTGCTTTTTTTCCCCAAACTGTCACTTGACTGGTATAAAACTATGATAAATGTGTACAGTATGTCATATGTGGTGTGTTTCTCATACAACCAACTGAGAAGTATTGTTATCAAAACAACATCATAAAGCTGTTAGTTGTCAGGACAGCTGTGTTTCCTGGTCCCCATGGTGATGCATAGATAGGGACAGTTGTGTGGTAATGGCTAAGCTGATCTCTGCGTGTCACAGGCCACAGTGTTGGGTCAATTTCCCTTCAATTTTCTCCCTCTCTGCAGGAGCATGGGACAGGCTGTTCCACTGTCCTGCCTGCTATCATCACTGGGGCTTTATTGTCAGGTCTGAGCTGTGCATGCCTCTCTTATGTCTCCCTATAGATCAGTGGGCAAGCTTCAAATTCTAGGATCTAAGTAAATTGATAACTGCAATAACAAAACAACAATGGCCACTTGAGGTTATGTTTATAGATGCAAAAGTGACGTGTTTTCTGGAGGAAATCTGTGTGCATATTGTGACGCAAAAGTGTGTGGAATTTGATTGAGAATGCATGCCAGGTTTCTGTGTACTGTGTGTATGTGACATAAACATGTACGCGGCGTGAGCAGATCTGACCAGAGTTTTGCGTCTTGGGCAGTGTAAATGAAAACTCTACGGCGGAGCATATGCAACTTTTCCTCTCTGGAGGGTGGTTTCAGATTTTTGCGTTTTTAAGCCCCAAAAATGCCATCACCGTCTAAACAAAAGGCACTTCCCATAAAATAGTTTGTCGCTTTTTACCCACAAGCGTTCTCGTGTAAACAGACCTTTACTGTCAGAATAAGTGGAATTGGAAGCACTACTCTGTTATGTGTGCAACACTGGCTCTCCTGGGATCTTTAAGTTTTTTAAATGAGCACTATGTAACTTTTCAGCTGGTCTCCATGGAGATGTTATTGCAAAGTGTGGTGGACAGCAGGGGGCGCACTTAACTTTTTTAGGACTTACCTGACACCACCTTCCCGTGCCAGTGGAGGTCGGACTTAAATACCCCGCGCGACAGAGGCTCAGTCTCGAATTCTGCTGGTTGGTGTCGTTTAAGGTTTTAAATAATTTCCTCCCTTTTATTTAGCTCTTTTAAAACTGGTTTTAATGGGTTTTTATTGTTCTTTCGAGCTAAAATAATACCGGAGGCAGACCTTTTCCCCTGTGTATTGAAACTTAAGGTAGCTTTTAAATCTGAGTTTTAAACATGGTTTTAATCGTTTGTTTTAACACTATTCTGTCCTTTTATTCTAGGATTTTGGTTTCCTACTGTTTTGTTTTACTTACGGTAGTTTTGTTCTGTTTACTGTTTTATTTAGTTTTGTTAGTATTGTGTGTTAAACGTTGTATTTTAGCTCTACTGCACCTTTTAAATAAATGTGTGTTTTATCATTTCCGTCCCTAGGCTTTTAGCTTTTAGTTCTAGTTTTTTTAAGTTCCTGGGTCGTACTTGGGAGGGGTTTAGCTCATACTTTTGTGTTTGCACTTTGGGTTTTAAGTTCTTTAGGTGTGATTGCATGGTAGCACTTTCTGTTTTGTTCTGGGTTGCCCCCTCTCAAGTCGTCCTAGTTTGGTTCAATTTGTAACATTTATTTCTGTTTTTCAGATTTGGTTCCGCCGCCCAGGGGCTGCATGGTTTTATCCTTATTTTAGTAGATTCTATGAATTTTGGCCATTTTATCAGTTTACCCTCTGCCTGGCTCCTTACATTTCTACTTGCCCCTTTTAGTCTTTTAATAAACTTTAATTATACATTTAAGTCATGTTTCTGTCCTTTCTATTTTAAATATTTACCTGTGGCCTTGGTCATTTTATTTATCTATTTATTGAAATATAAAGGGTACCTAAGGTCACACAAGAATGTTCCAAATGATTGTATTATATAATCTATCTTGCTCCTATTCATTTCCTTATTGCATGTTTATGGTGTCTCCTGGTCGAATGCCATACAGTGGAACATTCTGAGCACAGCAATAAGCTACATAGTGCAACTTTAATATGAGATAAGGACAGGATGATTGGCACCGAGACTGCTTTCTCATCTGTAACTATAGGTTCCCGCTGGTTGTGTAAAAATGAATTATTACATGCAAATCCAAAGAGTTTTGTTTTTCATCCATACACTGCATAGATGAAACAAAGGTACCATGGATTCAAAGAGACACATATATAAAGATAAAACATAACAAAGGATTAGTATTTAAAAGGAGATCCCCTTCCTTTACTGCTTGTTCAAAAGTGTAATTGAAGTTGGCACAAAGGAGGACATGGCCCGCTTGGTTTTCAAAGCGAGAGGCAGATGGGAGCAGTCTGTACTGGTCATAGAGGCTCTGAGTGAACTCTGAGATAAGAGCGCCCCTTTTAATGCCAGTGTTTAGAAGACAGATCCAAGCTGTTCATTCATCATAATTATCTTATTGAGTTTCGGCCTTAGTCACCTCAATCAGAGCCAACCACGGCAGGAAGCTGAAGGTTAAAATGAAGCGGACAGAACTCTTCTAAAACAACTGGAGGTTTGATTTTTAACCTTTTGAGAGGTCATAATTGAAGTGCCTGGAGGTCAGTGGGGGTCTGACCAGTGGAGGACCATCTCTTTTGTTTTAGAGATAAGAAAAAGGCTTTCACAGGCAAATGAACGCAGTGAATATGATACTATAAGTGTAACAGTTTTTTTCTTTTTGCTATTACCATAATATCAGGAGGACGTTGCCATGCCATATCCTTCAAATCAGGAAGAAAATCATTATTCCTGAACCCTATATGAATACCAAGGGTCAGAATTCACCCAGAGGTAGGGTTTGGAGAGTAAGTATGGATTTGCAAACGTAACCTAAAGCATATATTTATACAAAAATACGCAGAATTTGACATTTATGACCATTTGCTTCACCTGTAATTATTATGCCCCTTCAGTTTAAGACCACTGACATTTGTGAAGAGTAGCGCCGATCACAACTTAAAAGACCAAAGCACAAGCAAAAAAGCAAATGTCAATGTGTGCTAACCTTTAAATGAACTGTTCTGGTTTTCTAGTATCATAAGGCTGCTTACAAAACAAGTTACATCCCAAAAAATGTTGGAAAATGCCTGAACTCTCACAATATAATAAGCACACTTTATGTGGATGGCTAAACACATAAATCAAATTTTTGTGGTGATTAGCGTTGTTATACATCATGGTTGAACTTTTTTTTCCCAGGTCACAAGTGGGAATTACCAAGTTTGAGCAGTGTTCCAGGGCATTTTTTCCAAGTCGGAGGTGGGAAAGGTCCCAGTTACCAGTGGCCTAAAATGCACCATAAAAATGGGCTGGATGACCCTTTGCAATAATCTGTTTCCTTGGTCTATAACTTTATGCAGTAATTGTAATTTTTAAACTAATGAACATTTCCAAAGCATCTTGGAGTCTCACCACAACACAAGAGATTTTTTCCCTGATCATTTGGACATATTTGACTGTAGGACCAGCGGACAGACTCCTCCACAGAGAAACCAGGTAAACACTTTCGCCACTGACTCAGTGAATGAAGAAGAAGAAGAATACACAGACATACAAGAGCATTTCACAACAAGCTTTCATTTAGTTTAACATGATATCTGACCTGTGTATTTTTAAATGTAAGTTAATTTTTAGTTTAACAAATGTATCATATTTTAAAGTGCACATTTTGACATCTAAAATATGTATGTTCATCAGAAGCATCACATGATGGTGGTTTACTGCTGGTCTTGTAGGCTGCCTCCTCCAGGACGTCTACCTCTGCTGCTCGACAAAACCATGTAAGTAGCCTACAAGACATGCTGCTATAGCATCATGTGGTGCTCCTGAGGAAGGCTACAGGAATTTACATGTGCAGTGTGTAAAGCAGGTAAACAAACTCTGCTGTCTGACACAAATAAGTATTTCTGGCTATTTCTATTTCTTTCTCTTTCTATTCATGCATTTAAATAAGATCATGTCATTATTAATCGCAGTGATACACTTATCTAACTGCTGAGAAGGGCAGTGAATTTGCTGTACTAAAAGAGTGACCTATTCATAATAAGACAACTGTGTACTGCTATTAAGGACATTGTGAACATATCTCTGTAATGCCAATAAATAGCAATAGAAGAGTCTTATCTTGTGGCACATGCCGTATTTTGACATTCACCACTATGTACTGTACCTCTCTCTCATCAGACTCCTCAGATCTGAGCTCAGAGATAGAGGACTTAGAGGAGGAGGTGGTCTCAAGCTGCTGGGACTGGCTGATATGGTCACTGAGGGAAGTGTTTTACTTCTGCTGTCTGCGTGCCCCTCTTTGAACCATCCATGACCCCTCCGTGACCCCTCCGTAACCCTTCCATGAGCCCGTCATGAACCCACCGTGACCCCTGCATCTGAACATAAGGCTCTCACAGACAAGTTCAGCTGTCAGAGCTTCATCGTCACTGTAAATAATTTAAAAGTGTACAAAAATATCAGTGTTTACATTGAGTCTTGGTGGAATGTAAATTTTTCTGACCAAATGTGAGCATGAGTATCCCAAAAGAGACATTCCAGTAACCATAGCCCACTTTGGTGTTGGAATGCACCATATGCCATGCGTTAGGAAGTTTGATTTGAACACCCTCACAGTGTGTATAATGTTGTTTTGTTCAAAATCATACACAGAATAAATGTCACATTCACATTTATCTGTATACAGTAAAAGAAAAAAAAAGTTCCATTCTAAAGACCACAACCTAAAAATAAAACATTATAATGGTTTTGGAGTATTTTATTTTCTAATTATATGTGAATTGTTATTTCAAAAATGTACCTAGCATTCCCTAGTTGGACAATTTTGGTGTAGTTTATAAATGTACTTCCTGGTTGTACACAAGCAGCAGATGTGACAGAGTAATTCTGTAATGGTTACCCATAGCAACCATACTTACAAGGGTCATACATTCCATACATCTTACTTCATATATACTTCTGTATGTATGTCAAATGTACATGTACATTTTATAAAGATAGACCCAAGTCAAAAGAGACTGAGTAGTTATTACTGAATCTAAAATGACAACTATTCACATGTTTCTTTTCTTCGAGCAATATATCTCCCAGCATATGTCTTCTTTGGTGGGAGGAAGACTGAAGACTTCACATTGTGTTTACTCAACGTCAAAGTATTTTCTGGGCCATTTTTAGATTCACAGCCTTTAAAGTCAATTGGCTCCATGCTGTTTGGTTACATGTGCAGCAAACAGACTTTATACAAACTGAGTGTAAAGCTGCAGATGATGGGTGTCTACAGATAGTCAATCAAATGTATTGATTTGTTGTCATGGGCTAACCAGTGGTAGCTGCTGTCACTGCTGTGGCTATCGCTCTACAACATGTGCTCCATGCAGCCTCCAGGAATGTCAAGTCATTTCAGTCTAATATAATGGGTTTGGATTAATACACCAAAACCATAATATAATACTAAGCACGGACAAACAGCATGGAGGGCTATTTGTGAGATGGTGGTACAGGCAATCACTATTTGAGTTTTTCCAATACAATAGTGAAAAAAGAGAAAAAATTTATATGAACTGTTTATGTAAGAGCATAAAAACTGTAATTGACATCTTAGTATTTTTTTCAGTATTATTTGTTTATTGAAATGGGCAGAGTAGAGATCATTGTTACATTTACAATCACAACCAATACTAATAAATTATCTAGACTAATATATTAGCTATAAATCATACCTGGAGTTGTGTTTTGTTTGAGTAACCCTTTATTACTAGTCTGTCTACTTTTCCAAAGCTCAAAATGCTCCGTTCCAAGTTGTGATGTCATGAAGTAGTAGTTTTCAAGTGAACCGCTACCTTTTTATTTTATTCCAGGGCTGAAATTGTCCAAATGATTCTAATGAAGGTGTGTGGCATGTAAAAACACTATGGAGCACTTCCTGTATTTCCATATGATCACAAGAACTCAGCGTTAATATGCAGGATTCCAGTATTGAATGAAATATGAATGAAATAAAACACAACTCCGGGCAGGTTTTTGACGAGAAAACAACATTATAAAATATGTAGATTGGAAAATATCATAATGTGGGCCCTTTAAAGATGCACCATGTAACTTTACTGCATTGTGGTATGCGTCCTACATGTTATTGTTTTGTCTAGAATGCTTTACATTATTTATCGCTACGGAAACAAAAAGCATGATGCCACCAGACCAAGTTACAACTCAGATCTGTTGACAGTAATGTAAGATAAAGCTGTAATTAAAATGCAAAAAGTCCGGCAAAGGGAATAGGACACACTGTTAATTAAGCGATTTGGAAATCTACCAATGAAGTGTGCTATAAATAAAGATTCTTAAATGGGCCAGACTCAACCCACTCATAATATATTTTCAGTCATTCTTCACAGGCAGTTCATAAATGTCATAAACACAACAAGAGGTCTGTGTGATTCTGAGAGGAGCCTTACACGGAAACATAAACCCACTGTATGTGCCAAGCTAAGAATAGTTTAACACGGAAAACAGTGAAAAGACCAATTCAGTAGAACGTAAATATTATAAGGACCAAGAAAATCTCACTCATGTCTGTGCATAACTTCTTATTCACAAATCAACTTAAACACCTCAGTATGAGATGCTTGAAATAACTAGACTATTACAGTGCTACATTCATACTTTCAATCATTTTACACTGTCTTCTTATCACCACAGTAATACAGTATATTGTGACACCAAGGTCAGTCATCAGCCCAGAAATCTTAGCAATGTTGTTTTGAAACATTATTTTATTCACATACAATCACAGCATGAAAAGTGAAAGAGAAAAAAGTGGCTACTTTAAAGGTGCATTGTGTAACTTTTCTGGTGGAGGGTCCATGAAATGTTGTTTGCTTTGTTTTGAATGTTTCATAGTTTGGTATTAAACCTTTCTGTCACCAAGTTACAGTTCAGATCCGTGGAAAGGCAACCCTGCTCACACTCAGGTTACGTTTATATGATGACTGTCTGAACAGAAGATGAAAAAGTGGTGTCACGTCTTCACTTTTTGTTCCACGTTTAGACAAGCATTTTCGGGAGGAAATCTGCGTGAATATGGTGATGCGAAAGTGTGTGGAATTCGACTGGGTATACATGCCAGGTGGCTAGGTGGTGATGTATGTGACGTAAACACGTACGCAACATGAGCAGATCTGACCAGAGTTTTGTGTCTTGGGCAGTGTAGATGAAAACGCTATGACAGACCGGATTTCCACTCTGGAGGGTGGTTTCAGATTTTTGCGTCTTTAAGCCCCCAAAATGTCGTCACCAGCTAAACGAAAGGCACTTCCGATAAAATAATAATCTGTAATAGACTCTATTTATTCATGTTTATGTCACAAACCAGGAAGTCGTTTGGAAAGATGCGGTGACAGCTTCTAGTGAAGTTACATGGTCTATGGTTCTATGTGTAGTTACTGACAATGGGCTCGCCTAACATGAATCTATTAAAACCGACCGTGAGAAAACCCACTGAAGTAAATGTGGTCAGCGGTAAAATGAAGACTGCATATGTATGTGCTGTTTGGAATTATCTTGAATTTGGCGCCCTCATCTCTTCTAATCGCGTGTACCTGTGTGCTCGGAGTTGGATGTCAGTGGGGAAATGATGAAAACTGACATATACAAGAAAACACGATGACGTCACCCCCGGGGCGGTAGTCATTTTGATAGGCAAAAACCGTCCGTATCAACAAGTCAACATTAACAGTCAGCATCAACATCGTCAACAGTTATTGGCATACAACATCAACAATCATCATACAATAGTACAATGTCAATATTGTCAACAGTTATCGGCGAGTTTTAACTTTTCATAGTAAAGTTTTTGATCCTCAGCATTCAGTGAACTAGAGTAAGATGATGAAGTCATGTCAGAACAATTAAATGCAAAACCTACTTCCAAACGTCTTCCTGGTTTGTGACGTAAGCATGAATAGAGCTTATAGTACAGGTTAGTTGAGGCTAGCACTACATGCTTGTGGTGTTTCCGTGTTTGTAAAGATGCGTACATAAAAGAAAACCTTTTAACCACTCTGCAAAATTCCCAAATATCAGACACGCTTGATATCAGTCTCAGCTCGTCTTTGGTCATACGATGGTTCAGATCTTTGTCCTGGTCTCACTTACAGACCTATGACTTATGATTTTGAGCTATGATTCTTTTCCCCAAAATCAGAAATCTTTCCTTGCAAATGGCCAGAATCATGCAGTGGACAGCTGGCCAAAGGTAGCCGGCATATACACCTATATTGTTTGGATAACGGCAATATGTAAAGTGTCTTGCCCAAGAACACAAGAATAGTGATTTTTTTGAGTGAGGTTCAAACCATTTTATTTTTTTATAAGCACAAATACACAATTGGAAAATATATCCACACTGGTCTGGTACAAACAGGTCGATAGCATTTCTTCACTATATGTCTTATATAATGTTTGTTTTGATTCACCAGCAGATATTGAATCACATGGACCCCCTCAGGTACAAGGCTTTACTTACAGATTTCATACAGAGATTATGTTGCTGTAGACTTTAATTAGGGCCATGGGGTCATAAAAATAAACTGAGCAAAAAGAAGAGCATTCGTTTATTATAAGATATTCTAAAAAAGCCTAGGAAAAATATCAGCTAAATAATTCAAATATTCCACCAATGTGTTGAAGATCTTGACAAACTTGATTTTTATGTTGCAGAAGTTAATATATTTGATACTTTATATAGGCATTAAAGTGCAGATGACAGATTACACCATAATTATATTTAAGAGTAAAAAAATAAAAATAAATAAATAAATAAAAAATCTTAAAGTATTAGAGCACACTTTTTTCCAGTTTTTGACAAAAAAAAAAATATTCAGTTTATTGAGTCAGTGCACTCTGAAATGAAAGCATATAAGCAATTTGAGTTGAAAAAGAAATCATGTAATCAATTTATAGACCAAAACATCTAAACTTTTGACTAAAAGTAGCCACGATTGGCAGATATAACAGCTGAACACACTTGTGGCATTCTTTTGACAACAAAAATCAAATATTCTTCAAAAAGTTCTTCCTAAGTCTTTTGCAGAAGTTCCTATAATTGTAGGTCTGTCCAGTTCATCAAAACCAGCTCGATGGGGTTTAAGTCTGGAGAGTGTGCTGGCCACTTCATGTTTTCATGTTTACCATCTTGTTCTTTTTTTTCTGGTCAGTTCTCACCTTTGTAGCATTTCAAGCTGTTCATTGGACTTGCACGACTTGAACTGTAATAAATAACTGGAAAAAATTTGGTGTTCTAAAACTTTTGACCTGTACTGTACATACTGTATACTGAAGTGCACTGATGTACTTTATTGATACCCTACAGCTAAGTCATGTCAATAATAATAACATTTTTTAACATTGGAACTTCCCTTGTCAGAGCCATATATTTTCTAATCATACAGACATTCAGTGTATTCAGATCACTAGAACTCTGCTCTGCCCTCTGGCCTTGAATTTGACAAAAGCTCTATAAATCTTGTCAGAACTGGGTCAAGTATGCTACAACTCCAAGAAACGCAAGTGAGCAATGTTTTTTATGAACATATACAAAAAGAAGTTCTTGAGAAATGAAAATTGCTAGACTATACTACAAACTATTTAACCTTATGTAAGAAAATCATGGGTTCAAAACCCATTAGGGTCAAGTATGTTTATTATTAATGTGATCAGTGAGGCAGGGGCTGTCTCCCTAGGATTGCCCTGCACTAAACCTATTAGAATGTGGCCTTTACATTAGACTAATAGGTTCATTGCTTTCCTGTGGCGCTAATTAAATGTAAACAGTATTTTCATAAACAGCTTTACGCAAGTAGGAATTACGTGTGTGTGACGTGCACTTTCTGTATTCCACATGACATCATTACGTGTGTAAAGAGCATTTTCCATTTGAGAGAAAAACTCAGCGGGGGTTTGTGAGCTAAACATGTGTGAATGAAACAAAACACAACTCCAGACATGTTTGTGAAGAGGAAACATGATTACATGAATCATAAAATAGCATAATTATGGGTCATTTAAATAGCTGAAGCTCTCATTGGCATTCATGATTTGGTTGTAAGCTACTGTTTTTGTAAAGGCCCCGTGGAGTACATTTTTCACCTATGTGCCAGTACTCGTCTGACCCTAGTACATATAAGCAGCACTTGAGGTCAAAATAAGCTTGCTGTCTGCATCTAATTGGAACACGTTATTGTACAATGATCAGGAAATGCGCATTAGCATACTGGTATGGAAAACTCCACTGTAGTCACTCAGAGTTGTGGAAAATGCTTATAAGCTCATTGTAGTCAATAGTTAGGATGTTAAGAATGCATGAGGTAAATGAGGAATAACTTTAGACCACTGAAAACCATTTACAATTAACTAGTAACTAGTTCTGTTTTTAGGTTCAGTAAAAATCAGGTAAAACACCAATTTTAACAGCATTCAAACAGAAATATCCCATTGTATAGCATAAAATAATTATTAAAACTGACTCTAGTTATTGGACTTTAAAATAATAATGACTTTTTAAGTGAAATATATGCTGGGAAAGTGACCATCAGTTGCTGACCTTGTAAACACTAGACACTGTGATGTTGTCCCCATTGAAGTGTGACCCTGCTCCAATTGCAGAATGTTTTATAACCTGAGATGATGCTGTTTAGCAGGTTATCCACAAAGAAATGCCAAAAACAACATTCAACTGGATAAGCTTGCACACATTCTGCTTTATAAATATACTGATAAGGTAGACCTAAATATCACATGGACTGATAAAGCTGCTCTGTGTAACCTTTCTGGTGGAGAGTCTGTTAGTTGCTTGTCTCTTCGGATGTGTCATTGCTTTGCCCAGAATGTTCTAAAATAGTGTGTTAAACCATCTCCATGACGACAAACAGTAGACAGTATCACGCCAAATTCAGATTCTATGGAAAGGTGAGAATACATGCCTATAATTTGGTAGATAAAGATATGTTTGATTAGCCAGGCCTAGTGCCTCTGCTCAGTTTCATTTCTCTACAGCGACTAGGTCAGGAATCGGAATCAAAGAGAATGTTTGGTGAATTTTATCAAGGGGAAAGACATTACTGCCCTTCTTCCTACGGGATTTGGGAAAAGCTTAATATACCAATTAGCCCCATTAGCAGCACATTACATATGTCACGACCAAATAGCAGTGATTGGTTAAATAAAAGGTACCTGCCTACTGTCGAGCGAACAAATCTTAACGTTGTGAAGTCAGACGGTTTCCATGAAGTGAAACTGGCTGATGAAGCAGGCTAATGTTTGATGTCATATTGTGCAACATTCCAGGCAAAGTTACAACATCTCCATGAAGACAAAGAGGTGACCCATCTCCAGAAAAGTTACATAGTACACCTTTAAATAAACAGCAATAGCTCCAACATGTTTATCTTAAGTTAGCATTGTTTAAAAGTAATCAAAGACTTCATTTGGATTAGTTAACATCAGATCAGCTAAACACCAGATATATGACTTATTGATTGTTCTTGAGCTCTTTTCAGTTCACTGTGGAGAGGAAAGGTTTAACAGTCTCCCTCACTGGTCTATGAAAACATGTTTGCGTGGTTGCTTTGGCTTGGTGATGTAGCTCCACATAGATTTGACTCCACTCCAGCTCAAAGACAGCCTCAATCCCACTCAAGCGTGCCTGGAAAAGAAATGGACTTTGGCTGCTTTATGTGTAAAAACACACTGATTATGAAATGAGCTGCAACTTGTTGTAACTTTCAGATGGAGGGTTCACCGCAGTTCCCATTCTAAAGACAAATATAATATTTTAAAGCGAATGACATGGAAAATCCTTCAAATGGAATTGCACTACTTCTTTTAATGTTGAGAACAGGATTCGGCAACCTTTGGACCAGAGCACAAACACTCTACCAACTGAGCTACTGTCACCCACATCATAGTCAAAGCGATAACTACTTCCTAGAGACAAGCAGATGGCGTACCCTCATTCTTCAGTATTTTATAGACCCGCTTTCCTAATAATCTGACTCCAATGAAAAACAAAAAGGCTACAAACTGCTGTCTTGGCTGCAGGATAATAAAATCTACAATTCCCACTTTCCTTCTGCTGCATATTCAAATGATTTTTGCTCCATTTGCTCCACATTCATATCAGATGCATTTTCCACTGACAACATTCTGAAGTGAAAGCCTTATCTGGGCTTTGTTGCTGTTTCTATTGTTCTTCTGGAATATGGAATCTTTATGAACGGACTCTCAAATAGCATTCTCCCTCAACATACGATGTGCAAGAAATTGAAAATCTGTTTTATATAAGTTATATAAGTTACAGCAAAGTAGGGAATGGCCAAAGCAGGAAATGATCAATCTTCTCTAGTTTGCCAAAGCATTCTATGGAATAACTAAAAGCCTTAAGGCTTAATTAGAGAAACTAACACAATTAAAGTAATCTGTTATTCCTTATTTCACAGGATAAATCAGCCTTCTCATATTCTCTATTACTACTGTATTATAATTCAGGTTAAGTAACTTGCTCCATCCAGGTCATAGAAAACTTCCAGAACCAAATGTGTATCTAGTTATCTTGTCTGTCTAGTAAAAGCAAATGTCATAACAGCTCTGGCCATTTTGAAAAAAGAAAAAAGAAAAGAAAAAGAGAGTGGACTGTGGTTTTCAATATAGTAGATTTCATTAATAGAGCCTTGTGAAACCAGAGGTCATAATTTACAAAGATGATCTTATCTAACCGTTATCTAACCAGTTTTTCACCAATGAAGAGATAATGAGGAGAGTAAACAGAATATGTTCAGGATAGAAAAATCATATGCTCACAATAAGTTACTTACAATCCTGACGATGTCTGCAGAATCAGTGAGTGAAGTATTAAGATGTTAATCTGAGATGAGAGAATGTAATTTTGTTCAAAATAATGGGTGACCAATGAGCTCCTTTGTTTCATACATGTCACTGAAATGAAATAGGTAACTAAGAGTTAAATACATTCTCTTTGAATCAGATCATTTACCGGTATATGCTCATATAGAATGTACATCAGATCTGAAAGTGGTAGATAACATCACATTGTTTTTCTCTGTCTAATAGACACTGGTGTTGTGTTTTATATTTGATTAATAAAATACAATTAAAAATATGTTTTTGGTAAGCTCACTTACTTGTGTACCGCTATTATATCTCTCTCTAGCTTAAAACAGTATCTAATTTTATTGCTTTTCTCACATGTGCACATCCACATCTGTTGTGCTCTTGTTATGTTTTCACACCAGAAGTGCGATGTAAACCTCATTCACAAACTTAAGTGTTAAACATCTGGACTGTTGCCATGAAATAGAAGATGTTTTTTCACCCGGTGTTTCCAGACAGCTATTTTCCCCAGTTGTTTGTCTGCTCTGCCATGACAAAACTACTAAAATAAAATCACTTTTGCCAACTGCCCCCCTGTCTTATAGTTTAGTCCAGTTAGAATAAGTGGGGACAGTAAAATAACGAATGTTCAGAATACATTATTATTATTATTATTATTATTATTATTATTATTATTATTATTATTATTATTATCTATCTACTTTATTGCATTTTTATTACAGTAACATTTTTCTGATTACTACACTGTTATTAATCAAGTAAGTATTTTGACCATATTATGATTTTTATGCATATTCTCTAACTCCAAGCTGTATAACCCCAAATTTATACCAGGAGCGTCTCTGTAACGTTGGCAGAGCTGAATATGCACTTACTTTTAAAAGCTTCAATTTACTCTACACCAGAAGCAGCAGAGTTGCTCCAGTGACGCCAGCCTCTATGTCTTCTCACATTTAAACACTAAACATTTTACATTTCTTATGTATTCATTGTTGATTGGATGAATTATGTTTTAAACCACAAAAAAAAGTTGACAACATGAGAGAAGATGCTTTTCAGCAATAACAAGCCGTATCTGCGGTGCTGCATTAATGAAGCTACTCACCATTTAACTTTGGGTGGCTGCACCACACGCTTTTTCCTTCAGAAGTAGGAAGTAGGTAGCTTCTTTTCCTCAGGCAAAATGGGCCAAAAACAAGATTTCACTGACTCTGAAAAGTCAAAAATTGTAAAAAGTCTTTCAGAGGGATTCAGTACTCTTGAAATTGCAAAGATATTGAGGCGTGATCACAGAACCATCAAACATTTTGCTGTAAATAGTCAACAGTGTCACAAGAAACATGTTGAGAAAAACAGACACAAATTAACTGCAAGAGATTTGAGAAAAATCTAACATGAAGCTACCAGGAACCATTTTCCTCCGGCGCTGTCATAGTCTAGAACTGCAAACTACCTGTGTGCCCAGAAGTACGAGGTGTTCAGAGCTCAGTACATGGCCAAGGTAAGGATGGCTGAAACCCGACCACCACTGAACAAGAAACATAAGAAGAAATGTCAAGACTGAGCCAAGAAATATCTGCAGACAGATTTTTCAAAGGATTATGGACTGATGAGATGAGAGTGACTCTTGATGGACCAGATGGATGGGCCTGTGGCTGGAGCAGTAATGGGCACAGAGCTCCACTTTGACTCAGATGTCAGCAAGGTGAAGGTGGAGTACCAATATGGGCTAGTATTATTAAAGATGAGCTAGTTGGACCTTTTCAGGTTAAAGAAGGACTCAAAATGAACTCCAAAACCTACTGCCAGTTTTTGGTACAGGAAAAAATCTGCATATTTCAAGAGGACCATGATTTTTATGCAAGGTAATGCTCTATCACATACAGCGAAGTACTCCACTGTGTGGCTAGCCAGCAAAGCCATTAAAGATAGAAAAAAAAAAAGAAAAAAAGGATAACATAGCCCCCTTCCTCACCTGACCTAAACCCTATTGAGAATTTGTGGACTCTTCTTAAACAGGACTTTTATGGTGAAGGAAATCAGTCCAGGACACTCTCTGAACAGTGTCTGGAGGCTGTGAGTGCTGCTGCACAAAAAGTTGTCAACAGATCAAGAAACGAACTGACTCTAACATTGGAAAGTTTATGACCATTACTCAGAAGAAGTGTGGCTCTGTTGGTCACTGATTTTTTATTTATTTATTTTTTTTTTTTTTTTTTTGAAAGGTCAGAAATGCTTATTTGTAAATTCTGAGTTAGTTACTATTCTAACAGATGAAAATAAACAAGTGAGAACAGAAAATGTTCATTTTTCAATTAGTTGTGTAATAATTCTGCACATTAATAGTTGCCCAATAATAGAGCATTCATAGACTTTCTCCTAAGAAAGCCAAAACTTTACTTTTACTTTCTTAAATATTCAGATTTGAGGTTTATTAACATTTTGGACTGACTGAGAGTACTATAGTTGCTCAATTATAATATTAATCCTCATAAATACAACTTGCCTAAAATATTATGGCAATCCCAAATGCTCAAAAAATAACACAAAATAATGAAGAATGTGAATAAAATGCTGAATTAACATGTAAAAATGCAATTTTACACCCAAAGATTACACAAAGTGCATGTTATATGTGAACTCATCGTATGCTGTTTTGCAATGAAAGGGTACGGCTGTTTGCAGGCCAATTTTCTGGGACAACATGCTTTTGTTTGCAGATGAAGTTGTAATTGAAGTGTAATTATCTTTAACAATGCAGGTTATGAGTGCACGTGAACATCCAACACGGAGGATACACACATTTGACAAACCTACGGCATGTTTCTCAGAGCAGCTATAGCCAGAGGCAGTGGCTTATACTCCACAAACATGAACTCAAAGCGATCGCACGCTCTGCTGGTCAAAGTCAAAGATCATTTACTGAAGGTTTGAGCACAAAACAATGTGTGAAGTATGTGAGAGATGACAAAGTCACAAACTAACAGACTTACCTCATCATGTCCTTCAGATGATGTGGTGAAGCTGCTTAGCCTCACTGAATGGTTGACAGCAGGTTTCTCTCACTTAGGTGCTCATAAAACAGAATTATTTATATCTATATCTATATCTATATCTATATCTATATCTATATCTATATCTATATCTATCTATCTATATCTATATCTATCTATATATCTATCTATCTATATATATATATATATATAAATAATTCAAAATATTAAATCTTAAACAAAAGAGCCGTGGATCTACTATAGTTCACGTCATAAAATTTCCACTGGTTTTGTAGTTGGAATGGCATGGAGGTGACAATCTACTGTAGTGTTTTTGTTGTTTTTTTTTGTTTTTTTTCTGGCACTTAATAATAAAATATAACATACAAACCTAGATGATTATTTTACATTTTGTTCATGTAAATGTCAATATTGACCTAAAGCTGCTTAATCCTGAGCAAGTCTATTACTTTGTGTTCCAACCTACAGAAACCAGAGCATTTTCATTTGCATGTTTTTATAAATGGAAAATGACTATGTGACATTTTTGAGCCTTTACAGAGCTGTAGGTGGGTATAAGGGGTACGTGAAAACAGGAATTTTTAGAGCACTCAAACCCCAAATTCAGGATAATACAGAATTATTCAAACATATATGAATCAGTCTAAATATAATTAAGTAAGTAAGAAAGAGAGAACCATACATGCTTAGAAAGGTTTGTTTAGCATATATTATCTCCTTTAACTCATAGTAACTGAATCATGAATTGTTGGTGTTTCTCTCATAAACAGACAGACAGAGCCTCAGCCCAGTGTCACCTGAGAGATCACAACACTGTGATCTGTCACACTTTGACCTCATGACCTCATTGTGGCAAAATTTGATTCAAAGTCAATTAGGCATAATAGGTCAGCTTTAACCAGGGTTGGCTTGGATTTTGTCCGTTTTAAACCACAAATCATCAAATTAAAGGCACTGGACTTGATTTGTCTGAGTGTGAAAAACAGAATAAGAATCATTTTAAAAGCTCTGCAGTAATTCAAAACTCTTACTCAGTTACCTTGTGGATTCAGAGCATCCCAATTATTCACCACAATCAGTTCATAAGCAATTTTCACAAAGGAAACCAAAGCAGAGTAATGCTGACTATCAACTAACATGCTAACTCTACACTTTCTGATTAACAAACAATAAAAAAGTCCTATAATCAGATGTAGACATTACACAGCAGACTTATTTTGACCTCAAAAGTATAAATATATCTGTATTTGGAAAAACACATTTTGCTCATATAGATGGAAAAAAACAACTAAATAAAACAAAAATAAAAACAGCACGTAATTCTACTAAAACGCTAAATTAACAGTAGTAAGTAGCAAAGAAAATAAAAAGTTGATTTACTTTAAACCTGAAACACATTAACTCCAGGTCAATGGAAAGACATGATGACAGCTTGTCCCCTCTGCCACCAGCTATATCTTACATCTTTTATCAGATTGAACAGCTTCGCACTTACACTTACAACTCACATGTTGGACATATATAGACATCAGTTTGCACTGAGGGACAAATGAGTTCAGTATATATATGTCTGACGACAGCTACACAGAAGAGGAAGCAGCACTTGGTTTATCTCTGAAGGTTGCGGAGTTGCTAAGAAGTGACACTGAGGATGAAGAATTCAATGGATTTAGTGATTTGGAGTGAGATGGAGAGTTTGGTAAACTTGTTCTGTTGTTTAAGCTATAGTTATCTGAAGAACTATTCATATGTGACATTAACAGCCTGTTGTTCTCTGTTCTATTGTTATTATTATAACTTCCATTTCAAGATGAAATGTCGGTTTCTAGTCTCTGATTTTTTAAAATAAATTTCACTGAAAAAGTGTGACTTATGGTCCGGTGCAACTTATATATGTTTTTTCTTCTTCATTACATATTTTTTGGCTGGTGAGACTTACACTACAGAGCGACTTATAGTCCGAAAAATACGGTACTTTCTTTTGTATTTCCATATGTTCTTATATCTGTGTAATCCTTCAGTCATCCACAGTTGTCCATGGATGTATTCTAGTCTGTGCGGTCTTATACTTGTTCTGATATAGCTCGAGATCATTCTAAAGATATTCAAGAAAAGTTCACTTCTGTACTGTGAATATTTTTCTGTTTTGATACAAGTTTTAGTATTGATTATCTGTTTTGCATACTTTTGACAACCCTAGTTTTGAAGTAAGTGCTTAATTACTGCACAAATTCATCACCTTTTCTAAAGTATAATCTCCAGTCAGCAGCCCATATGCTACACTTATATATTTATTATGCAAAAACATGTGTGTAAGTGAGACATGCGTACTTAGAGGTCACACTTTACAGTTTTCACAGCTGAGCAGGTAACACTTTTTTGATGAAAACACTGCTTTGTAGACTCTCATTTCGACATAACTCCCTGTAGTGATCATTAACAGTCATTTTGTTATTGATCGGACACATCTTTCAGTTCTATGGGCATTTTGATTGAGAATAGCTTTTATGTTGAAGTAGGGAAGCTAATCAGTCACTTTTCTGCTCTATTGTAAGGACCTTTTATTCCATGCATAGCCTTTTCCCACGCCTTTGTTTGACGCTTATTCTTGGCTTTGTCTGACTCTTATACATGGATTTGTTTGTATTGGAGCAGTACATTGAGGCTTGTGTCTTATTATGTCTTATTGTGTCTTATTGTTCACATTGTGACGATCACAGCGATCGTCTGAATGAGCCCTGAGAACACGTCACATATTTCAGCATCTTCTGCTGGATCCCATATGGTAGAAGCAGACAGGGCTTATCAACACGAGTGAATTACGACCATGGCCAATATACCACACGTAAGGCAGAGTCAGAGCTGATGAGAAAATCAATAGTGAAATAAATGTCCTGTAGGGCACAATGCAGCTCTATGGTGGAAATATGGAGTAAGACACTGCTGAAATTTTGCAGCGGATGTCATCAACATGCCCTGGGTGTGTGATGCTAACTGTAGGGATGCTCTGTCTGAGGTTTTGTTAGACTTTAATATGAGCTTTAGTTTAACACCAAAAAGAACTGAGTTGATTTATGCTGTTAGACAAGAAACTATTTCAGTTCGTCACTCAAAACCTTTTAGTTGAAAACTCCTAAACAGACCCATGAACACTCATATTGATCACAGTCTCCTGAAAATGTGTTGTTTAAAGGGACAGTTCAGAATTTTGGACATAGGACCCCATTTCCTAGTGAGCCAGAGTGTTGTAGACGTGTGGAGACACTTTTTAAAATATTCCATCCAGTCCTTGTATTTGCAGAGGTCACTGGGGCTAGGCTAGTGCATGTCAATGGGCATAGTTAGCCTGCCACTAAAAACAGTCTTACCCACTCCACAAATCTATTATTACACCAGACTGTCGATGTAAATGTCTGTTTTGATAGAATAATTTTAGAAATAAAGTAATTTTATGTGTGAGCAGCAGCAGTGAGTTGTACTTCCTGATAGAAAGCTTGGCAGTGGCAGACTGATATCACCCAGCACCTATCTTACTGGCAAAGTAAAACTCCACTGCTGGTGAAAAAATAGTCCCTCAACATGTGACGATTCATGCAATGCAAGGTTAGTTTTATTTCAAACATTATTCTATCAACACAGACATTTACTTGGACAGGCTGGTGTAATAATAGATTTGTTTCAGGTGTTTTGTGGAGTGGGTAAGACTGTTTTTAGTGGCAGGTTAACTATGGCCATTGACATGCACTAGCCTAGCACCAGCGATCTCTGCAAATACAAGAACTGGATGAAATATTTTAAAAAGTGTCTCGACACGTCTTGGTCCTCTATCCAAAATTCCAGACTGTCCCTTTAAATCCATTTTTTTCTTGACTTTACAGACAATCTTAAAACTTATTGGGCTGTATTTGCTAATGGGTGCAATGCATCTCCATTCTGCCAATAAGCATACATGTAGAACCACCATGATGCCACTGTAAAATATAAATACGCTTATCTTGAGACTAATTTATATTTTCCTAGGCTAGTGAGTCTGCTCCTCTGACTGTATTGTTAAAAGTTAAGATTTAAATAATTCTCTGATCAGATCTGACTCAATCATTACTCCATTTTTGTTCAGAGAAACTCTCCTCCCTATCTTCATGTCATTCAGTGTCATTCAGTTTAGTTTATTCATTCACTTGCACAGTAGTGGCTGTGCTCTTTTCACACTCTTTCTGTCATACACATTTCTCCATACATACTGTACTTTACATGTTCGTATTGATACTATTTGTGCAAAGTACAATGCTGCAGCTCCTGGCTCATTTAATGTTGTATAATGTAAACAGCAAGGCATTCAAGTGGAGCATAAAGCACTGTGCTTCTGGTGAATCCTGTACTGAATACACTTGTTGTATCCTTGAACTCTTGTTGTGTGTTCAATTTCTTCTGTGTGTTTGTCTGTCTGTGGGAACACATTTAATATAAAAGGAGCAGAGGTGGTTTGAGAGAGGGGTCAAACAGGGTTTATTTAAACAGAAATGGAGGTGTAAAGTATAAACTGTTATACATTTACAACTCCATCCTCAGACACAATTGAAAATGAAGAAAACAACAGAGGAAGTCAGAATTTAACTGCACAATCATGTTAAATATGATATATAGGTGATTTGAAGATTGACAGTTCAAATCCCACTCTCGACATCATCAAACATCATTGGTAGAATGATCAAATGGTTCACTGGTCCACAGGTTGGCGGTGCAATTCCAGCTCCCACAGATCAATACTGTTGCTGTGTCCTTGGGCAAGACACTTAACCCACTTTGCCCCCAGTGTCTGTGTACACTGATGAATGTTTGTGTGAATGGGGTTCACACAGTGGTTCTTTGATGTAAAGAGCTTTGAGTGCCTTGAAGGTGGAAAAGTTCCATATAAAAAAGAGACAATTTATCAAGAACAGGTAATCCTTACTGTAAAAAACAGGCTGTGTTAGTTTCAATGTAGTTAGCTCCTCCCTTCAGACAGACATAAGCCAGGGACTTACCAGTATCCTGTCAGAACTGAACAAGCTGCTTCGTAAACACATTGGTCCAGCTGACAAATTACAATTCACAAGGTAACAAGGCTTGTTTTTTGTGTTTTACAAACTCTTCATTTCTTCACTTGGGAAACCTGTCATGAACAGTCATCAGCAGCATTACAGTGCCTCAGGACACTTATTCAAACTGGCCATTTGGAGCATACAGTTTTCCCAAAATCCATGTTTCATTTCCTTGAGGGATGAGACCCAAGGTAGAGGAGTGTGAATGAGCTCTGTTTGCACACAGCTGGACTGCAGAGCATCCAAAGGCCCAGAGGTCAGCCCCGGGTCATCCATATGTTATTTATGAATTCTAACTGCTGACATGAAGACTCTTCTCTTGACTTATTTAAACTGTTTACACTATAAACTTCAGAACAGGCTCTTTTTCACCACACAACAAAAGGAAATACAAACTGTTCATATACGTGGGTCAAAGGGCCCTAATGTTTCTGGTTCCAGCTGAGGGTTGGAAGATATCAGCTATAGGCTGTGAGCAATACGACAGTGAATTATGGTAGTACACAAACATTGTGTGTTAGATGAGATGATCTGATTCTGGTCTGGTGGACAGTGCAGTGCAAAGAAACTCTAAATATTAAATGTGGGCAGAGCTTCTTTTAAAAGCAAAAGGAACTTACCACATTATACTGACAACACTTTAACTAGCCCTTTTAAACCACCAATAAAGTTTATTTAAAAAAATATTTCAATCTTAGTAATTTAATTAAGGGCTTAAGATTAAGAGTTAGGATGTTATTAAGTAGTTAGTAAGTCTGAATAAGTCTTAATAAACTATTTTAAAGGCCAATTAAAATGAAGCCATTATAAAATTTACCAATTCTAAATGTTCTCAAAGTTACAAAACAAAACAGGCATCGACCATGTTTTCCTTCCAAAATAGTTACGTGAGGTCAGAGATGCACTGGAAGTCAGTGTGAGATGGTCCGAGCAGAGGAGGAGGTCCAACTGTGAACTGGGACAGTGACGGATGAGACTTCGCTGAAATTGATTATAATAAGTGGGTTTATGTTTTCAGTAAAAAGTTAGTTGAGAGTTTTAACACAACTGTGAAAAATAAATCAGTACCCTGCTGAGGCAATCATTTCAATATTTTGACCATGGACTAAAAGATGAGTGGCCTATAGGATCAGATCACTGCAATCAAACACAGATTTCCTGAACTTTTCACCTATGTTTTAAATGTCTGGATGAACTGTAAACATTAGGCCTGGTGTCTGCACATGACAGAGAATCCACTGTCCTGCTCCTGAACCTGCAGACAGCCAACTAAGGTGCTAACAAAGTGTTAATGACATGCTATCTCTGTGCTAACACTAACACAGCATCACAGTTCACACAGGGTGGGAGCAGCAGCTATGCCTCTGTGTCAAAATGTGGACTTCAGATTCATAAGACTAAAATAAAGAGTGAACATGCTGTGTAGTCAAACACTCATGGCCTATAATTGGAAATGGTAGTGAAGCTTTTGTTTGGAATATAATGTTGACAAAGAATCTGAGCACAGAAGTCCAATATGCAGAATATTGTGAATAATACATATACTATATATTGTTGATGTTTTCTCAGGGATGTTCACCTTGTTGTCTTGGTTAAACATGAAAGTGTAGTGCTGTCTTTCTTTCACTGACAGAAATGCATTTGTTGATCTAAAAGTAAAGAAAAAAACCTATAGTAAAGGAAAATGCATTTTGTTCATACCTAATTATGAATACATTTTTGCAGCCACCCAATTGTCATAAAATGATGATTTCACCATTTATCCTTCAATTATTTCAAAGCATACACTGCATCTTAACAAACAAAATTAAGTCAATTAGCAAAGCTCTCGATTTACTGGTCGATCTATGTTCCTGCCCTCACCTACGGTCATGAGCTTTGGGGCATGTGGCTGTAATGAGTTTCCTCTGCAGAGTCGCTGGGCGCGCTCTTAGATAGGGATAGAGATAGGGTGAGGAGCTTAGTCACAAGAGAGGAGCTCGGAATAGAGCCACTGCTCCTCCACGTCGATAGGAGCCAGTTGAGGTGGCACGGGCATCTGTTCCAGATGCCTCCAGGATGCCTTCCTGGGCAGATGTTCCGGGCATGTCCCACCGGGAGGAGGCCTCAGGGAAGACCCAGGACACTGTGGAGGGACTATGTCTCTCGGCTGGTGTGGGAACACCTTAGGGAAGCCCTGGAGGAGTTGGAGGAAGTGTCTAGGGTGAAGGAAGTCTGGGAGTCCCTGCTTAAAGTGCTGCCCCCAGGACCCGTCCCCAGATAAGCATAAGAAAATGGACGGATGGATGAAGTCAATTAGTTGGTTAATAATACTAATCTTCTAGCTTGATACTTCTGATGAGACCCAGGTAAGATCTGGGGGAGAGTTCCCAGACGACACAGGTGATGGCCTTGGTCACATGGGTAGCTGCACATGTGCCACTGTACAACGGGTCAAAAGCAAGTAATATTTTGCAATAAAGTGGACATTAATCTGATTATTTTGTGCTGAGTAGAATATAGAAATACATCTGTTATATATACACACACATACATACATACATACATACATACATACATACAGATGTATATACATATACATCTGTTATGTATGTATGTGTATATATATATATGTATATAACATTCTTCATTTGAGACAACCTGTCAGGAGCAGTGCTGCAAAGGGACTTTCATCCAAATCTACTGTTTTGTTCTTGTAATTACACATTTCATCATCTCTCCTTATCTCAATGTGTTCACAAAGCATGAAATTGAAGAGTCTAGTTTTAACCACAGGGTACACAAACTTAACCTCACTTACACCAGTTTCTGTAATTGACTGGGACTGGATCTCCCAGCGGAACACAAAACCACACAAATATTTATTTATTTATTTTTCCTACTTTTCAACATTGCCTCAAACTTTTGTCCCTCATCTCAAACTGTCAGACTCCTAACCAACAAAGACATGTACTTTTTCACCTGAAGAAAAGAGTTTCATGATACATTTTAGTGGCAAATTCAGCACCTGATGCCTCCAGAAATGACAGCTTCTTCACACTTCCGTTGACTTGATTTGACAGAAATAGAATCGTGTGGTTTTCTGTCCAAACTTCAATCCTTTATTACTGAACATCTACAAGGTCTGTATGATATGGACATTTTATTATAACTACACTTAAATTAGCCTTAAAGAATCCATATTACACTATGTTATAATGTTGTTTCTTCATCATAAACAGACCTAGAGTTGTGTTTTGTTTCATTCACACATGTTTAAAACACAAATCTTGCATATTTAGAGCTCTTCTTCCAAGTGGAAAACACTCTGTTCAACCGTGTGATGTCATGCTGTAATACAGAAAGTGCTCCACTGTGTTTTTAAACTCGACACACATTCACTCTTCATAACATCACAAGGTGGAACAGAGCATTTTAATCTTTGGAGATGTAGACAGACTAATAATAGAGGATTACTCAGACATGTGTGAATGAAACAAAACACAATTCCAGGTATGTTTTGGATGAAGTAACGGCATTATAACATGGTTTAATGCTCACAAGTCAATTCTGCAAAACATAGGACCTTTAATGAAGCAGAAACAAAGACTTAATTGACAATGAACAAAGTACGTCATGCCCTAAACATAACTCACAACCCTAGCCCTTTAATTAAGTAGTTGCTCAGCCCTGTTTTGAAGCTGTCACTCCCCCTTCAGAGTGCCATCAGTACACAGTGTTCATCCTCCTAATGAAACTACTGCACATTGCCAGTTAGAGTGTATTGTTACGTATCTTGCTTTTGTGTACTTATTAAATAAAAAAAATTAAAAAAAGCCCTGTAGGATTAAAAGCAGGAGCAGGAGGCGTGGGCTTGTACTACCAATAGTAAGGACGGTTTGAATAGTGCCCTGGAGAGATCACAAAGTTACTTAAACATGTGTGGATAGCATATATAACATTCAGGTATGGTTTTGAACATAATAACATGGTAGAAAGGTACAAACATTTGAGTTTGTGCACTACCTCATCTCTAGTAAGGCTTTTGAAAATGTGTAGGAGGCCTTAAATCTAAATTCAAAGTCTCCTGCATGTCAGCTTTTAATCATCATTAAACCATATTTGTTTAATTTCCTCAACATAATGGGAGAGTGCTGAGTGCTCATTACATTGAAAACATTGGTTATGTAAGCTTCTGTCAAATGTTCCAGAGCTTTTATCATTTACATTTGTAGCAGACGGTCGTGATTCTGTGCTAATGCCCGAAAACACACCGATTTGTTTTGAGTGTATTAAGTGCTCCAACTTCGCTGCTGTTGTGGGATTTAAAAAGAGGATTTGGTACAGGACATGTCTGACATACTAAATCCTGTTCAGGGTCAAAATCCACAACATTTATACAGATAACAAAAAGAGACATCTTTATGCGTCAGCTCATATGTATTGTGTTAACAACATAGTAATAAAAAAACAACAATATGCAAATTATACTGTGACTGTGGTTTGGAAGAATTTTGTTTTTCCACATTCAATTATGTTTCTGGTTAAACATCACTTCCGAGCAGTCGCTGTGATTGCACACCCACTTGAAAACAACTCACTGAATTGTTTTTTTCACTCAGCTCATTCATTTGTGATGCTTGTTTTGATTTGGTCAGTGAATAAAATTGCTCTATTTTCATTTTATATGAAGCTTTAAAGGGACATGATGTAACTTGGATGGAGTTGGAGATAGTTCTTTGCTTAGTATGTTCCACAAGATGGCACTGGCATCAGAAGGTAACCAGGTGATGCCACAAGACCAAGTTAGAAGTCAGATCTGCTCACAGAATTCATGTTTTTGAGCCTCAAATATTACTTCATACCCATAATGAAATAAATATTTGAAGTAACAATAGCTTGCTGAGTTGATAGTTTTCATCCTTTGATCAAAAGGTTGGTGGTTCTGTGTACACTGGTGTATGAATGTGTGTGTGAATGGGTAATGTAAAGAGCTCTACCTTGATGATGGAAAAGTGTTAGTTAAAAGTAAGACCATTTACCACTTACGTTAGACAAAGTTAAAAAGTTATGTAGTGTACATTTAAGTGAAATTAAAACACATGATACCTTATTTTGTCTTCTTCTTCTTCACAGGCTTTGCAAATTCATGCGAGCTGTTTGAAAAGGGGAGAGTACCAGTGTCTGAGAGGGGGTCTGGGTGGTCTGTCATCCTGCATTAGCACCTCGCGGATACAGCCTGTGATCCAAGCAGACACGCACAGCTCCACACAGCACCAGGCAGCGAGCAGACGGAGCGGTGTCACTAAGAATCCGTCACTATTACATAAAAACAAGGGGCAAGTGTGAAGAGTTTGTTCTGATGGGGAGAGGAGGATTGTCTCTGTGCACTTCCGCACAAACAAACAAATCCATATGTGACAGGCTTTTGATGTGGCTCTGAGCAAAACACTTAACAGTCATATTTTACATTTATTACACATACTTAGAATCATTACAATGTGAATATGAAATAACTAGATATGAGATAAGATATGTTATGGAAAATTGACTTAATGAGCTTTTAAATGTGTTACAATGGTCACTGAATTGCCAGCAATGCTGTTTTGGGGTCATGTTCATGACTGAGAGAAGGTTGGAGGGTGAGACTGACAGACAGATTGGTGCAGTGTTTGCAGTGATGCAGTCGCTGTATTGGACCGTTGTGGTGAAGAAGGAGCAGAGTCCAAAGGCAAAGCTCTAAATTTACAGCTCAGTCTATGTTCCTCCCCTCACCTATGGCCATGAGATTTGGGTAATGACTGAAAGGACAAGATCGCGGCTACAAGTGGCCAAAAAGAGTTTCCCCTGCAGAGAGGCAGAGCGCTCACTTAGAGACAGGGTGAGGAGCTTGGGAGCATGGGAGGAGCAGTAGAGCTTCTGTTCCTCCATGTCGAGAGGAGCAGCTGAGGCTCGGGCATTTGTTCTGGATGGCTCCTGGATGCCTCCCTGGAGAGGTGTTCCAGACATGTCTCACGCTCGAGGGACTGGGCTGGCCTGGGAACACCTAGAAGGTTCCCCCTGAAGAGCTGAAAAAGCTGGACAAAGTGTGCGTGAAAAAGATGTCTGCACCTCTCTGCTGGGAATATTGCCTCTTGGCCCCAGATAAAGCAGAAGAATATGAATGGATGGATAATGGTAGCCAGGCTGGCACCATCTAGTACCTAGACTCAGTTTCTTTTCTCTCCAGCGACTAGGTCCGGAATCGGAATACACTAGACGGTTTGCAAGAATCCTGGAAGTGTGAGTCCGGGCACCAGCCAATCAGTGAAGAGCCATACATTCTGTGTTGGCAACGATTCCTGAGATCGAGGATTTAAAGCCAGAACAAAGAGAATGTTTTGTGAATTTTATCAAGAGGAAAGACGTTATTGCTCTTCTTCCAACAGGATTTGGAAAAAGCTTAATGTACCAGTTAGCCCCGTTAGCAGAGCATTACATACATCACGACCAAACAGCAGCGATTGGTTAAATAAAAAAAAGTACCCATCTACTGTTGAGTGAACGAATCCTAATGCTGCGAGGTCAGACTGTTTCTACAAAATGAAATCAGCTGATGAATCAGGCTAGGTCCCCTAATTATTAACTTACTCACAAACTGTATTTTGATTGATTTGTGCATATTGATTCAGGTATGAGTTATATTGTCCTGCATTTTGAGTGCCCAGAAAACGTATGTATTCTCCCACCTTTTCACCTATGGTCTTTCATTTGACCAGGAAGTCAATGGAGCTGTTTGTATTATTGAGTGGTTTTAGATCAATATTGCAGTTTACAGTTAACCTAATGAAATATATGTTAGAGTTTATTAAGTGTGAGTAAAAAACATATTTCTTCTTTAACGACATTGTCATTTGGCACTTAGATACGGCTGCACTTTAATTTTAGCTTTAAATTGAATTTAGCGCAGCACTTTCATAGACCATTTTAAATACACCCCACGCGCAAGTAAACATGTTTAACTCATTTTAGATCCATGACTAAACCAATTAAATAAAGTTCAGTTCACATAGAGAGATCAGAGGCTTCTCATGTACTTAGATTATGTACGGTCCATTGGAAAGGTCTTGTGATCACCAGTTGGGTAGCATCTTCAAAGATAGATAACATCTTAAGAATCTCCCTTGCAGAAACTTTCTTGAAGCCTTAGGTCAACAACAAAATACCCCAACTCCTAGTGCTATTAGAAATACTTAGATGTGTGATAAGGTGCCAGAGGTTCAGAGTCGCACTCCACTGCTTCATCCCACAAATGTGCATGTATGACATTCGTGTTATGATAAAATTCACCTACAAAACTGAGCAAAAATAGACTGAAGTAAATCAATAATTTTCTCAAACTGGTCCACAGGAGGAGCAGTGTTTCTGAAAGAGAACATTTGCGTATTTATGTATTTATTTATTATTCTACCTACATTTGTTTATTTATTCGTGCCAGACTGAGTGTTATGCATATTTCTCTTTTTAAAAATACTTCAAAACATCATGGCATATTTCATGCTTCTGTTAAAACACAAACCCCTCCATATTTAGGCTGAGTTCTTCTCTCAAACCGAAAACACTCTGTTCCATCTTGTGATGCCATGTAATACAACAAGTGCACCACTGTGTTTTTAATTTCGTACACCTTCCCTAGAGTCATTTGGATAACTTCTGCCTTGGAACTGGAAAAGGTAGTAGCTGTTAACTTTAAAACTACCACTTGAGCTTTGGAGATGTAGACAGACATGTGTGAATAAAACAAAACGACTCCAGGTATGTTTTTGATGAGGTAACAACTGTCTAGCATGATCTCAAGAGTCAATTTTGCATAATATAGGACCGTTAAAATACATGGAACACACTAACATGCTTTGAAGCTGTGACTGCCCATAACTTAAAAGGATCTGGTGAAAGCGAGGAGCTCTTCCCCGAGAAAGAAGACACCTGATGACAGCGTGTCGTTTTGAACCGGCCTACTGACAGATCATGAAAGGGACAGTGACGTCTCCCTCTCTCTCTCTCTGTTTCTCTTCCCCCTCTGTCTCTCTCCCTAATCCTCCTCCCATCACCTGGTCACTTTCATAATGATAATTGCTGGTCACTTGAGGCGGTTGCATGATTGCTTGAATGTGTAATGGGCTTGGGTAAGCGAATTTTGCAACACCAATGACAAAGCTTTGTAGATTACTAAACTGTTAGGAAATGTGTTATGAAATATTAAAGGTGCACTATGGAACTTTGTTTCTATGGATATGTCATTGCTCTGCCTGGAATGCTTCACAGTATGACATTAAATGGCTCTACCTTACATTTATTCAATTACAGGTGGTTTTATAGCACAGAAATACTTAAAAACAAACAAACAAAAAAAAAAAAAAAAAAAAAAAAAAAAAGGAAAAAAAACAGGCATTCTGACTGTGAGACACTGTTTAATACCATACAGTATTGATACTCACTTTTTTTTTTCACAAGAGCCACATTGGAAGAGCAAAATCAAGAGGAGAGCCACTTATACCCAAAATACGCCAACATACCAAGTCACCTTTGCAAATATGCATTTCTACATCCCACAAATAAGAAACGCAGCCAATACATTTTCATTTAAAACCAGATTTACCTCAATACTGGGATGAGCGAAAAATGGGATGCATTATTACTATTACTAATCTGCATAAATATACTCAACTTTACAACATATAAACCATAACCACTATAGAGCCACATCAGCCCGTTTGAAATGATAATGTGTTTAATGCAGCTTTGACACATTTGTTTACATTTTACGAAACCGAAACTTAAAACCACATGGCTCATCTGCATAAACCTAATCCTGAAAAAAACAGCTTTCCTTGTGCGCTGATGCGGTTCAGCTTCTGTCGGACTAAAGAACACGACTCAGTGGAATATGAGTGTTCTTTCTGTGACAGAGGGATGTGCTGCTCATGGTGAGTCTGTTCTGTGCGTGTATCGCGTTGGAGATGGTTCATGTTTTCAGAGATCAGACGTGTGCAGGTTTAGCACAGCTCTTTATTTAATAGTCATTTCACTCACTTTATTTATGTTGGTCTCTTTATTTAGATGATGTTAATAAAGAGCATGGACCACTTCCTAAAATCCGGGTCAGACAGCGGGTTGGGTACAATAATTACAAATATGTTTTTGCAGTCAGAGTTGCTTGTGGATTAGTTGTAAACATTGATTCGATACGGGTTGTTTGTACATGGATCTGTGCATCACTGGTTGCTGGTGTCATGGTGCCCCCTTTACCCCTTTAGAAAAAAACATTAATTAAGCCTTGATTTATATTGAGTGTAATGCAGATGTTTGTGTTGCAAAGTTCACTATATGTAGCACATTTGAAAAAATATATGGGCTGTGCTACTATTTTTGGTATAAGCTTGTGAGCCACCAATTAAAGCTTAGCGAGCCACGTATGGCTCACGAGTTGCGCAACGAGTATCCCTGCCATACAGTGAAACATTCCAGACAAAGCAATAACATCTCCATGAAGACAGGCATTTAAAGTACCCTCCACCAGAAAAGTTACACAATTCTCCTTTAAATTGTAAGAGAGACATAACAATAATCCCTAGAGAAGTTGATACAGAAAAATGTGCCGCCAAATCTAGTATGGAGCAGATTTTCTCTTTGTGATGAATGTTGTGCAATATTTGTCCTGAATGACATCTCTGTACCTTTTAGAGGAATATCAATTTGGTCGCCACTTCCTCTGTCAGGTCTATAGCCAATGATGGGAAAAACTTTGAAAATATATTTAGTTACAGTATATTAAAATGTATTTTGTAACATATTCATACATGGGCCAATTAGAGTACTCTATTCTGAATACTTTTACATCAAGTTGTATTAAATTATAGAGTAAAAACGCAACGTAGGATTAAAAACAGCTTCATGTTTGTTTGTTTGTTCTGTATCTATTTAGCACTCATCAGAGAAGGGAAAATCACATTTGCATGAACCACAAGAGGAGTATTTTATGTTTTTCTCACTAATTATGTGCAATTTGAAGCCTAAATTGTGTCAAGTACTGCCATGTATTTCTTTAATTTTTTAGAAAAATAACTCTGTACCACCAAATTAAAGAGTAAGTCTACTGAAATACTCAAAATTCGTTTTCAGAATGCCTTATCGGCACATGTATTTGTTTACTTCCCAACACTGCCTAGTAAACTTTTTATTCAGTTATGCTGGGTGCTTTAAAACTTTTTAGTGTGGACTTAAGTGTTTTAAATTTCCTTATAAGCAGTAACTTTCCTGAAAACATAAAGATAATGTTTTTTTATGATTACATTTGAGCTGCATTAAGGACAAACATTAGAACAAGGGCTGTGGGCTCCAAGAAGGGCATCTGGATTGAAATGTGTTTAGTTTGGAGGCAATTACTGTGGACCAGAAGAAAGATTATCCAACACTGTCAAGCAGCCAACATCATTAAAATCCAATCCATGCAAACCCTTTACGCGTATGGCACTTACAAGCAGCGGGTTGGGTTTTACTTTGAAACGCCCACCCGGATGCGCACGAGTTGTTTACGTATGTTTTGACGTGAGTCCGTATAAACTGTGCAGGAGAGAGGACCAAAACTGCGGCTCTTCTCCGCACAGAGATCAGACAGACACGGGTTCCAGCGGGACTATCACTCAACTTTAATAACAGCTTTACCACACGAGACTGCGTTTTACCGAGCTCTTCCTCCCATATTTACGGAGTCTCTTCTTCGTGGACTGGAGGGACCAATATTTTACAATGACTGCAGCCCGATGATCAGGTGAGTTCAGAGGTCTCTCTTTATTTGAATGTCTAATTGATATTTTAATTAATTTACTTTTACGGCATGGGAACGATCAGAATTAGAAACTTTGCGTAACACTGAAGCAATTAGTTTCGGCTGCACTTGATTTCTCCAAGACGCGCAAATTCAATCCAAATTGTGGTTTTCTTTTTACGCAAAAGTATTTTCATTGGATCTTGGTTAGAAAATGTTGTTGTCTAGTGTGCATGTTAAACACGGAACATCACCAAGTAACCCGACCAAGCGCATCTTTGCAACAAGTGAGTTTACGCAGTTTATTACCAATATTACTCGTGCACTTGTTGATTTGATAAAAAGAGTAATATGAACAAAATATAAGTAACTTTAATAAGTGGAAATAAACAAAACGTGGCTGAACATAGCGTTTTAAGTCCACTTGAGATTGCACGAGCGTGTGAGTGCTGGCATGACATGATTTGAATTGTCAAGTAACGCGATGATATTGCATTTCTAGGATATATGAGGATATAACTGTCAAATGAAGTTAACGCGTAGACATACACTGCAGCAGCTGGTGAACCCACGTGCGTGCTTATAGATGATTCTTTATGTGTTGTTCTGATTTAGAGCTGATTTCTTTATCGCTCAGTGCGCAGGAGAAGAGGACGCATGATTTCAGGGGTCAGCAGAGAGGCCAGTGCAGATGGATTGCTTGTGGTTGAGATGGATCGGTGAATGCTGAAGGTTACCGTGTTTTCATGTGTGTCACTGGATTCTGTGTGAATCCCATGTGTGAGAGATAGGCTACATGGGACATGAAGATAATATAGTGTTGGTTGAATTGAAATATAGTTATTCAATTTAACTTTTCCTAATATTGTGTAGCTCTGGTGTTTATAGTGAAGAGTTTTCAAGTCTAGAGTCTTGATTTCACCATGAACAGTTGGATCTTCCTGTAATCATTTGGCTGAGTGCGGAGTTTCCATTTAGTTTAATCCATGTTTAGTGTTTATTGCAGCTTTGATTTAGGTTTGGACCTTGATTCTTTTTTCTTTTCTTTTTTCCTTTTTAAGATAAACAACACAACAAGTGTCATTTCTACAGAATTTAAACTACAGATGAATACACATTTTCATGGGGTGACAGTTTGCAGCTCGCTTATAAGCGGCAATTATTAAAGTAAACTAATGTTGCAAACAGCAAAATGGACAATCTTCTATAAAAATGTTTACATACGGATTTTAATATAAATTTATTAGAGTCATTTAATCATTTAGTCATTCACTAAAAAAAAAAAAAAAAAAAAAAAAAGTAAGTAAAAAAGTAGAATTTCTTCCTACAAAGTCTAAACTCCAAACTTCATGCTGATATAGACAGAGAATTAACTGTGAACCTGTCAATTAAAAAGCCACATGCTTATCAGTGGCTGCGGTAACAAGCTGACCAGAATCTGCTTCATGTTTGCCTTCAACACCATTAGGGCCAAGTCTTGCCATCAGTCTTTGCGCGAGCGTAAAAGTGTTAACGAGGGGGCGTGTCCAAGTCTGACTGTACTTGGCCGCTGGAGGCTGGAGTGGGACGGTACACGTACATGTATGATGGCAATGGCATCTGAAACAATCTGTGACCGCTGTAGCATTTAAAAGCACTGCCACTGGGTAATGTCTGCAATCTTTGCTTCATTATCAGGCAGCATAGAGGGCTGTGGGGAAAAAAAGAGAAGAAATATATATATATATATATATATATATATATATATATATATATATATATATATATATATATATATATATATATATATATATATATATATATATATATATGGGGATAATAGAATTTTGGATGGGCCGTGGCACAGAACTATACTCAATGCGCATGTAAGCCCCTCTCACGTACGCGCGCGCTCACACTCACTTCAACCATAGTTTTCTCTGCGTTCCTCTGTTCTTTTGATTCCCATTACAGCAGACAGGTGTCTTTCTCCTCATCCTACACCTGAGCCTCTCATTTCCTCTCTACTCTGGTCTCACCCGCTCCCGTCAGTCCCGTGTCTCTCACCTGAGGGACGCCTTACAGTTTCCACTGCTGCACTGCTGACCGCTCACTTGTTTCACAGATGCTCTCTGCATTTAGTCCCAAACAAGTCTGCGAATTATGGAATATGTTTATTGTCATATTGATGTTTCTGATTTTACAACTATGCACACGGACGTGGATTAAACCATTACATTTGCACTTGTAGAAGGTGGTGCCGCGCCTTGAGCAGTGCCCTGCAGACCGGGTAAGAAAACAAACTTTAGGGTAATACTGAAAACGGCCTGTGAATGAGCAGCTTTTCTACAGACTGTGATCAAACCAAACTGTAGAGCAGCGCGTGGCTGTGCTCTGCTGCGGGAGGGCACCTGGAGCACGAACATCCCTAACAACATGTGAATGTTAAGCATTTATCATATATTTAAAAATAAAAAAAGGATTTTTATGCCTCGAATACAGTATGTTACGCGTAATGTTTTTCAGTGAAGTAGTATAATATTTATTTTTACGATTCTGGCAGTTCACTGAACGCGTCACACCACGCCCTCCATCTGCTCCACTCCACCCGAACTTCAGGCACAGCTCACCTCTTGTTTGCCCCACGCTTGCACTCGCGCAATGACTGGAGTTAAGATATGACCCGAATCACAAGAAGGACATGCAAACTGCACGATTTGATGTGAGTAATCAGAGCAATCATGAACAGAAAGAAATCAGATGATGTTGCTGTTTACACTTCATTTTAAAAGTCTTTTGGCTCTAAGAAATGTGCTAATAATCTGGTTTTAAGTGCACGTGGCTGCAGCTTTTGACGATATGAGATGATTGGATCTCGATTTGATTAAAATTCTATATATTGCAAACCCATAATCTTAAATTGAGTGCTCCTAAGAGTTTTAAATGCACACTGTGAAGTGAATCCTGCTTTCAAAACATATCACATCTTCACCATTCTTATAAAAAATGACATTCTTTCAAAGTGGTTGAGCCCTTGATCAGCCAGTCTCGTCTTTTGTTATGTTGTCAGTGTGAGTTGGGACTTTCAAAGAGCTACATTTTCTATATTGCTGCTGGAAAGTATTGATTGTTGTATTGCTGTATTGTATTGTTCCTTATGCTGTGGAATAGCTCATGTGGATGTAGGCAGGGGTGTAGTGAGTCTGATACTCGGGGGTGCTCCATCCACCCTCTTCTCCTGACGTGAGATATAAAAAAAACAAAAAACAAAAATAAAATAGCCTACAACTTAAATGTCAAACTGGAGCTATTGGCAATGGTGAAAACAACTGCATAGGCTCATTATCTCCAGTACTGTCCTCTAGTGACCTGGGACCTGAGGGACCAGGAGTGGTCCCAGGACAGGTGGGCGGGCGTCATCGATGACGTCACAAATCGCGTACCCCATTTAAAAATCCCCACTACAACACTGGATGTAGGGATGGTCTTTGTTCATGCTTCTGCAGATCAATAGCAACATGACAGTTACAAGTCCTCGTGGTATTGGAAATATCACGTGTTAGCATATATAGTAACATGTGAAGCAATTCTGAAATGTTGTTAAGCTCCTTGGCAATGATGGAATTAATTTTATTCTTTTAAAAACTGTTATCCCTATATTTGGGGTGGCAGGAGCTCAGTTGGTGAGGGTTTATCCACTGATCCAAAGGTTGGCGTTCAAATCCGGCTTTTGTCATTGGTAGAGCTGTCAGATCCACTGACCCACAGGTTGGCGGTGCAAATCCAGCCCCCACAAATAAATGTTGTTGTGTCTTTTGATACTTAACCCACCTCTCTCCCAGTGTTGGCGTAAACTGGTGTGTGAATGTGTTGTGAATGGGTGAGTGGTTCCTTGATGTCACCATTTATTTCTTAGCAATCGGAACACTACTGATACTAGATTTGCTGCTCTGCTCACAGCAAGAATCCATGTTTATTTTTACAGTAAAACACCTGTAATGAAAGGAAATGAAAGGCTAATTGGGTTATTAGTAGAAAAACAAAACAAAAAACATACCCAAACTTCTCAAAACTTATGATTACATCTTGAACTCTGCTCTATAATTTGGACTTGCATAATATAATTTTAAAGACAAAACTGTGACATTTTCTGGCAACTCACACTCGCACACCAATTAGACACCACTTTTACATGTTTTCATCTTACTTAAAAGTTATAAGGCTTTATTTGTCCTCCAACATATACACTTACCACATACTGATTTAGCCCACTCACATAAGTATGGGAATATATGAGTGCTCCACAGGGTAAACAGACCTTTAAGCAAACCTTCAAACAGACCGTCCCTGCAGTATATAACATATCACAGCTCTATTGCCTTTGTTTTCCCATGGGCTTCTGCTTGCCTTAAGCAGCCTATTCCATCTACTCTTGATGCTCATATTCTGAGTCTTCATTTGCCCCCTGTTGTACACCGCGTGCCCCCTGCTGGTGTATTTTGTTGCCCCCTATAGAGTTGTGTGGTGTGGAGCTGCGCCCTCACAGCTGGTGTTAACATATCAGCCAAACTCATATCTACAGTATGGAATATATTACTCGGGACCTTTGATGTTTGATGATGCAGATTTTTGTAGTCCATATTTGTAGTCTTTTTGAAGCTCTTCCTGCTCAGATGTGGCAGTAGGTTAGATCTCGGTATAACGAACAGATCCATATCAATTAATACATTTTAGCCACTCGTTTTCTGACATCATATGGTGCTTTCAGCTGACCAGCGATGTAAAGAAAGCCATAAACCTTTGCTGAAGCTGTCGGGGCTAAGTAACCTAATTTTGTTCAACTTTGCAGTTTACTGTTTACACTGTGTGAGACTGAACCTGTGAGTATTATGCACACAGCACTACTTAATAGTCCTATTGCGAAACCAACTCTTCTAACTCCATAACATTGCTTTAAGCCATGTTATAACACTGCTACCACTCAGAGTTGTTTTGTTTCCTTCATACTTTTGAGTAATCGTGCATTATTAGGATGTCTACAACTACTCTGTTCCACCTCATTCCACCTTCCTGTCTGATGTTGATGTTTTTGCTTGTCCTGGAATGTTCCATGTTATGACTTTAAACATATTTGTCTAGCATTTCTTCATTTTTCTATTGCTCAAAAATACAGTGATTCCTTGTGTGAATGGGGCGACTCTCCACAGATCTGCATTGTAAAGGAGTGTAGTGCTGTATCCTGGTTGTCTCCCTTATGATAGATACTTTTAAGCTATATACTGTGGAGCATTCTAGACAAGCCATAACATTTCCATGGAGACAAGCAGGTGGCGGACTCTCCACTAGAAATGTTACGCAATGCACCTTTAAAGCTGTTTTTAGCTTTTTATTTAGCTTCAGCTGAACCTGTTTACATTCTGTTTATACTAGAATGACCATAAATCATTTTACCTTTCAGTTGAGATTGCCAAAAATGTCTATAATTATCTGCTTGGGGAAGAAAAGATGTAGCTTAAAAGTTTGGCAATCACAGGGATGCAAATTATTGTAATGATTCTAGTGAAAGTGTATGCACTTTAAAAATACCACAGGTCTTTAATATACACCAATGAATGTTTTTAACTGTAATTTGCATACACCGAAGAGCTGCAGTTTTTATGGACCATCTGGAGTAGATTCTCCAAAGGGTTCTCCAAAGTTTGCTGATTCAAACCATCAAGATGAACCTTTGGGGTTTCAGCTAGATGGATTCAACCTGCAATCTATAAACGTATTGACATGATATTGTAATACTAATCTTTACTAAAACTAGTATCAGTATCAATATTTTTGTATCAATACAAAAAAGTCACATACACAGGACAGAAATGAACCGTTCTTAAAACAGCTTCAGAATAATCTTGAGGTGAGACCACATAGAGTGTAATATGCCTATGGACCATTATGGAACTTATCTGTACTTATTATTTAATGCTGAAAATCACATTCTGTTGATTAAATAGTGTTTTTATTATCATTGTGTTATTAGAATCGGTATTGAGTATTTAGTCTATTCCTTAGTATCAAAATCTAGTTTGAAGTTTCAATATTGTGACAAGACATGTTTTTATTGTTATTTTTCACAGCTTCAGCAATTTCTACCAAAAAATTCAAACTTTTTAATTTAGGATTTACTTACTCAAAATAAATATCCCTGACAAATATTCAGAACGGCAACAACAGGCTAAAACAGCTTTACGGAGACCACAAACTGTGACCATGGAGCTCTCGAGTGGGTCTGGGAAATGAATGATATTGTATTAATCAAATCAAGATGGGATACGTGATACTGGAGACTTTTAATCCGCAGATCCACAGCCAATCTTGTGGAAGTAAAAGCATGTGCTTTGGAGAGCTACGACTTTGGAGGGAGAAATATGCCTAATTTGTGTTCAATGGCTCCGACTTAAGTTTATGAAGTCAGTATTGAGAGATCTTCTCTTTGGTTTTTGAAAAGACACATTGTATTTTTCTGTTTTACCCATGGCCCTTTGTGACATCATTGTTGGCTACTGCAATATTTTTTCGAGTGATCCAATAATCAAAATAAAATCAAATCCTTAATGTATCCTTCTTTGTATCATTTATATTGTAAAAACAGCACTCTTTCCCAGACATTTTTTTAATGTCTAATGCTACAGTGACAACCAATACTGTAATTTTATTTGTTGAAAATGGAGTCCTATAAACCCCACAGTGGACTGCTCTCTGTAAACATGCAGAAGTGTCATGGTGTGATTGGAGTGACTGCTCCGATGGTCGCATTCCTTAACTCTATTTCACACTCCTCTGAGTTCCCCAAACAGACTATATGAGGACACAAGATCTACAGTAAGTGGGGGACTGTAATAGTACTGCACTACCATTGGTATGAATACTCCCAGAACACTTTGCCTATAACAAGTCTGCAATATTACATACACAAAGCTTTTATTTGCTAATATAGCAAAGCAGACAAGGCCGTCACCCTCAGTCAGTCCCAGAACCCAGAATAATAATAAAATAAATAAATAAGATGAAATAAGGACCGACTCATTCATTGTAATAATAGAAGTGGTATTGCATTATTGCATATTATCACTGCTTTATAATATGGTTCAAAAAAGTTTATACTAAAATGGTTGACAGTATAATCTTTTTCTTCAGTCATGATTTTTGTAGCACTATTATCTCACACACATTTTAACTGTGATGCTGATACCTTTGGGGAAAAAGCATTTAAGCTGCTACTACTACTACTACTACTTCTACTACTACACAACTTTTCTTTAGTTTCTTGATGTTCTCATTTAACTTAGAAACTTGACACACAAGATGAAACCAAGAAGCCTTTAGATTTATTGAAGCAATCATCATGTGTGTAGTGTTAAAAATGAACACTATACTTGAATCAATGGTGCTCTCATTGATTCATGCTCACCCTAAACCTAGTGGAAGGTTTGGTTTTCATCACTCAGTCGTCACTTCATCGTGGTCTAGCTTATCTTATTATTGATGTTTCTTGTGCGGTGATACAACAGGGACTTGAAGGCAGCGTTAGAAATCCTGGTATCCTGGTTTATCATGTTTCATTCATCCTAGTGCATGGATATCAGTGTAGTTCTATGTAGGCCTGTCACGATAATTACTATATTGACTTCTCGTTCAGTATCTGCAAGCTGGAACTATATTTGTTGGGGGTCAGTATTATTTCTTTTCAATATGATGATAAGACTTAAATCATAAAAGGTTGAATTAATACCTTCTACATTTGCAAACTGAATAAGAGTGTTTTATTCTGCTCTTTATTAATTGCAGCTCATTTTATTATTTTATTTTTTAACAATATTTCACATGTAGAATAGTTTCTTTGGTTTAAATGCTTTTCTGTTTTTGTGTCAGTGGCATAAATTAGTTTCAGTATTATTGCTTATCGTCTATGTTTACTTGACTCAATATATCACAATTCAAAATGTGTTATCATCATTAGCGCTATGTGATATTACTTCTACAAAAATTTTATTATACATTTTAGGGTCTCCTGTGCCACTATAGTAAAATTTTAATGCTGGTAAATTAATGGTAAACATAATCAGGATCAGATTAGAGCTAGAAGGAAAAAAAAAAAAAAAAAGGTGGGAATTAGAAGCAAAATAACATCTTAACTCAGAAAAACTTTGGGGAACATGGTAGACAATGGAAGTGATTTTGGTCCTTGTCTTAGTTAGTGAATGTTTGTTAAAAAGTGATGTTTCTCCTCAAAAAACTACAAATCAAAATTTGATTTTGATGGAGCTTTTTTAAACTGTTAAACTGGTTCCTGTTGAATACTTTCTCTTCCAGCTATTTGGGTTCAATACATTTCATCGTAAACTATTCACATTCACTTGAACATAAACTTTTATTAATTTAAACTTGTGTAAACTTGATGTAACAGATTTGTATTACAATATTACAGTCCATAGTTAATTGACAAAGCAGATTGAATATGCTGTCTCAGTGCAGGCTCGGGACAGCTCGTTTAGTGTTATTATATATACTGACTTTATAATTGAATTGGACCTGAGGACCAAAGAGAACAGAAACTCATTACGGCTCTGTACTTTAAAGTTTGCTGTTCTAGATTTTATGGAGTCTGTGTCCAGGTGAGCCTCCTTCGAATCCTCCATCAGTCTAACTTGGTCTCTGTGGGTTTAGATTAGTGAGCTGCAAAATACAGTATATAAAGCAAAGTTAACTCTCTATTATTGATAGATACTCCACCCTATGTAGGGGTCTGACCAAACATGGGGATTTCAGTTTTATGCAGCTCAAATCTGAAAGAGTGTCAGACACACCTTTTATTCTGGCAAAAACACATTTTATTTACACTCCTCTGTTCACTGATCACCATGTTTTCATTGACTTAAGTTTTATATTCAAGCACTTTTAATTACATTGTGTACAGACTGTGCGTCTAGAAGCAAACTTGCTTTCCCCTGCCAATATGTGAGCTGTATCGTTATAGTTGTCATCTCCCATTGGTGAAATTCAGCCGCCTACGGTATAATCCTCTGCACTCAGACGCAGTTTCCATTGTGAAGTGTCTCTCCAGAGTCTGCCTCATTAACCATCATCGACCCCCCCAACCCCCTCTCTCCCTCCCCTATTATCATCCAACCTTGTTTCTGTTGTTCTGTCCACAGCCTGTTGTTGTCACCTTTTGCCAGTGTAGTAGTGGTTCCATATTGGTTGGCTCTTCAGTTGACTGCAACATTTTAATATACCTAAAAAATATACAAAATAAACCTGATCATCTGCAAGCATTTTCCTGGTTTTGAATCTATTCGGAAATTGTTGTTACCATACAGGACTACCAAATGTAGCCTGAGTCATCAGCCGGTTTCACTTCGTAGAAACCTGACCTAGTTGCTGGAGAGAAATGAAATTGAGCAGAGGCACTAGGTGGCACCAGCCTGGCTATACCAAAGGAGGCACGTTCACAAAAAATGCTCAAATTTAATTACATAAATTGAGTAATAATGATGTTAAAAACAGCACAATTCTATTCAGGATAATGGCAAAGCTTAACTGTTGGCAGTACATATATTTCAAACATTCATAATGATAAATATGACCCAGTTTTTGTTCCATTATCATCAGCCCTAAATTGAACATAGCTCACGCAGGGCACACCAGCCTTCCCTTCGTCACCTACTCATCAGTTCACCGCCGCTCCCTATGGACCAGTTACCTCACAGGAGCTACTGATTCAGAGTGAATCTTTCTGCTCTATCTCAGCCTAAATCCTAGATCTACCTTTTATTTGTGAAGAAAGATGACATGTCTATGGTTTGAAGGCCATTTCTGTATTATAAAACTGTATTGTGAGGGAAGAGTGAATGAGGGTGGTTTAAACTGAATAGATCTTAGGCGCTGGGTTGATTGTAATATGAGAGAAAAGAAAAGAAGAGAAAATCGGAGGCTGTTAAGAGCAGCACAGCCAAAGTCCTTATAATGGCAGCCTACAACCATCACTTTACGTAACGCTTGAGGCTGTAGGTTACTATTATTATTGTTATTATTATTATTATTATTACGCCATGGTGTAGTACAGCTGTTGTAATAGCGGAAATCTCAGCCATTACACCACCACTGCTCACTACACACAAAACACATTCATACACAAGAGAGGCAAGTGACACAAAAACATTATGCTGTGGTTGGAGCCTCTCTACAAATTATGTTATGCCCAACAGACTAAGTAATTTTGAATTGGACAGTCAGGAGTGCTCAAAAGCTCCAGTCTGTCCAAATGAAAAATTGAAATAAGAAGGCACCATGAACATTTACAAAATGGCAGATGAACTATTTATATTGTGTATTGTGAGCTTTAAGCCAGGTTATAATGTCATTACCTCATCAAAAACAAAGCTGGAGTTGTGTAACCCTTTATTATAAGTCTGTCTATATTATAGTGTTTTTGCTCCGTAGTTTTCATGTTAACATCTACCTTTCACCTTTTATTCAGTAGAGATTGGCAATTTCAGGGCTGAAATCATCCAAATGATTCTACTGAAGACATAGCAAAGCACTTCCTATATTACCAACATGCAGTGTTGGGAAGGTTATTTTTAAAACCTATTCCCCTACAGATTACAGATTACATAACCCAAAATGTAGTTTGTAACGTAATCCATTAAATTACTTAAAGTGAGTAACATAATCTGAATACTTTGGATTACTTGATATTGTCATTCTTTTTAAAACTACATAAATGTAGCAACCACATCCTGCAAATTCTTGTTTGTTCTCTTCAAATTGTCTGTTGAGCCCAAGTCTCCATGAACAGGCAACTGCTTGCTGTAGAGAAGCAAAATGAAGATGTTTTGTCTGCTAAAAGACAATAAAAAGTCCAGTCTTTCCGTAACCATATTAAAAATATTATTGATGGAGAAATGCCCAAAATGTGAAAACAGGAACATACCGCTGTGTAATCCATTTATTTCAAAAGTAACTGTAATCCAATTACCACTCATGGAAACGGTAACTGTAACTGAATACAGTTACTCATAAATTGTACTCTGATTACGTAACGCTGGTACATGTAATCCTTTACTCCCCAACCCTGCCAACATGTGTGCATGAAACAAAACTGCTCCGGGTACGTTTTGATGCTAAAACAACATTATAACTTAAATAAGAAAATAGCACGATATGGGCCCTTTAAGGTCTGCTTCTTCCACAAGGAGGAAATATGACCTAATTTTGCCATTCCCTGTATGACACCATGGCAGGTTTGTGCAATCTCCTGAATAAACACAGGGGTATTATCAAGGATGAATAATACATAAAGTACACTTTACTTTCATGTGGATGCATTTTATCACCATATCGCTTTGCTGTGTAGCGTTATGTCAACTTGACCCCATTTACCCCATTTATGCACCAGCACAGGTCAGCCCAATTGTTACATAGTGCAACTTTAATGTTAAAACTTATCTAATGTAAGTTTCCAGCAGGGGGGTCTGCCACTATTGAGACATTATTGCTTTTTCTAAAATGTTTTACAGGTGTTTTTATTTTATTGTTCAATTGAACCTTGAACAACATGGATTCTTATAGAGAGTGGGATCGCCTTTTCAAAGATCTGCCTGGTGCCACCTGCTTTTCCCTGTGAAGATAGATAAGTTTAATGCCATACTGTAGAACATTGTAGGCAAAGCAATATGATCTCCATGGAGACAAACAGGCTGGCAGGCCCTCCTCCAGAAGTTCCAAAGACCATACCAAACCATAAAAAAATCAAAGTCAAAACATGTAAAACTAGTCTCACTGTTTGTCATGTAGAGTTAAAAAGTACATGTGATGAAACAGTAATGTGTTTTGTGTGTGTAGGTCGCACTCTGATGGAGAACGAAACGTGGCACCAGGCGTACGTCCCTCACTACCTTCTCAGAGGAGACCCCTTCGCCTCCCGACTCTCCCCAGAAGCCGATATAGTGGCAGCCTTTTATGTCTGCATCATAGGTGAGTGTCTCGACTTATTTGAACGATCTAAAAGCTTTTCACGTTTGACATTCTATAATTCTATAATAATCTAATTTATACCTTTAGTATTTTGTGTATTTTTTTTCTGCATAGGCTTGAGATTCTAGAGCACTGTTTGTTTTAAAGAATGTTTGCATCAGATTTGCAGGTGTATATTGAAACACGTGTAAGCAGTTGCATAATATAACCTCAAATATGACAGGCTGTCACATCCACCTGCCTCTGATCCGTCTAATCCCCCACAGGCCTATTATAAAAAGCCACACAGCTCTGTCTGATGGTGGAGTGACCTCAGTGCAGCCGTATCTTCATTTTAAAGAGTACAGTAGATTAGTGCTTGTGTGCATCACTGAATTTATCCTCTAAACTCTTTTTCTAGTACCTGTTACATTGTGCAGCTTTTAGCAGGGTCAGAGCTTTTAATACTCAGTCTCCATGGGCTCTCTTGATGTACAAAACCAAAGAGCCGTGTAGTTTAACCTCTACATGCACGCTTTTTAAAAAATCATGATTTCTTTCAAACGTTACTATTTCAGCTGGAGCTCTGCATTGAATTGAATTTTAATCGAGATTCAGTCATTTCTTAGGTCTTTTTAATAGTGAGGTCTCCAACCAATCCTCTGTCAGTAAAATCCTCTGGTTTGGGAAGAACAAAACTGAATTTTTTTGTGCTAAATGACAAAGTCTGTATTATTGATGTTCAATCCACTTTCAGCCCAAGCCACATTATTTATTAGCACATTTTTTAAACATGACAATTTCCAAAGTGCTGCACAGACAAATTAATACAATAAAAGATAGTAAATCATAAATAAATGAATGAATAAAATGAATAAAAAGTGTTGAAATGCATAAAGCTAAAAATGATTTTAAAAAAAAGAACATAAAAATAAATAAATTAAATTGAGTAAAAGGCACAAAGGACCACACAACTCACACGGTGTTAAAAGCCAGAGAGTAAAAGTGGGTCTTAAGACGAGACTTAAAACACTCCACGGTGGGGGCTGTTTGGACGTCGGGGTGCAGAGTGTTCTAGAGCTTAAGGCCAACCACAGTGAAGGCCCTGTCCCCTCTGGTTTTAAGTCTCGTCTTAGGCACCACAAGCCAGAGCTGGCCCTCGGACCCCAGAGCGTGCGGGGGGGTAAATCTAGATGAAGTCTGAGATGTATTATGGGGCCAGTCCATTCAAAGCTTTAAAAACAAACAATAAAATGTTCACATAATTTATGTTGAAAGCAGTTTATTTGTTTTTAATAAGACAAAAATATAATTCAATAAAAAAAAAAAAAATCGAATCCTATAGTATATATAAAAAGAAAAATCTACCAAGCAAAGCTAACAATAACTCCTCCATATCTCCCTGATCCTTAATGCCATGTCCAGCTGCTGTTCCAGCCTGTGCTGACAGACTACAAGCTTTGGGCTGGTTCTAAAAAGGTCACTGGTGGAGCATCACTAACCAAACACTGAGCTGACACTAACAACCTGAGCCAATTAAGGTTACGCTGCCACTATTAAGCAAACAACGTGCAGCTCCTTTTATAATAGACAATAAAAGATGTTATGGAACCAGCCGAACGAATCATGCTATATCCTTACACAGAAGGGAAATAACTCTGTATTTGCTGGTGATAATTTAATGGTCCACATTATGTAACTTTTCTAGTTTAGTGTCCACTACCATAGGGATATTATTATTTTGCCAGGAGTGATTCAGTGTGGAGAAGGTTTCATCACAGGTCATCTGGACACGATCAAGATGTTTCGGCTCCTACCCAGAAGCCATTTTGAGTTGATGGTTCTGGCTTGAGGAGCACTGGGAATTTACCCTACTCTGACTAACTAAGACCAAGCCCAAAAAGGAGAAGTTTTAGTGTGAAACTGCCCCACCTTATTTACAACTAGCAAACATCATTATGGGTGGTTATGTCTCTATTGTGTGCTGGCTGTTACAACATCAGTGCTTCAAACCAGTACCATTAACTGAAAATGGCTTCTGGACGGGAGCCGAAAAATCTTGACCGCAAAAACAGAGTCCAGATGACCACCGATGAAACCTTCTCTGCATTTTGAATGTTTCAAACGTTTGTTCATTCACAAGTTTTTCTTGTTACTTAAAAATATATTAAGCATTTGACATTTTCACTGTTTCAATGATTAAAATGTTTGTGTTTCATATGAACTTTGCACAAGAAGTGGTTTAACAAAGACTTTTAGTATCACAGCCATGACTTAGCCATTATTTTTTATTGAACTGTATCGAATCGATTTGAAATATATCGTATTGAATCATAAGCTCACTGTATCGAGATATGTATCATATCGTGGCTTGTGTATTGAGGTATATATCGTATCAGCAACTTCTTAATGATACCCAGCCCTAATCCTCACAGTCACCATGATTGTCTACAGGTTATCCACAGATCTGACTTGTAACTTGACCTAATGGCAGTTGCTTGTCTCCATGAAGATAGATAAATTTAATGCCATGCTGTGGAACATTTCAGACAAATCTATTAAAAGACAAGCAGGTGGAAAAACCTTCCCCAAAAAGGACTTTTAAACATTCTGAGATGTGTGATTCATATATATCGTGGGTTTAAATTAGCTTCGGGTGGAATTTTACAGGGAAAACACCATAAATTTTTTAAAAGTATAAGAAAAATTGTATCTATCATCTATGCACATATCTGTCAAAAAAGCCAATATCTGCTGACAGCAAGTTTGAATTTATGTTAACCTTTCAGTGCATGTAGCTGAAAGTGGAGTATTTCACCTCGACAGAATCTCATTACATACAAACGGTAATTTAGATGTACGTTCTGTTTGTGAGACTATACAGATTTACTCTAACCCTGCTGTTACTTCCCATGGGCCTCCCTCTGGGACCATAGAGGACATTCCAGGGAGAAGTAAACTATTTTAGATTCCCCTGGAGTGAACTTCATGCATGCTGTTTGGCAAATGTCGCAGTTTTTTCTTTAACTTGTTACATTTTCCATTTTCTAAATTACACTGGTCCCTGGGCAATTAGTTTGGGTTAAAATGTTGAGCTAAAGGGCATGCCAGAGTGCTGTGGTACATTTAGATTTTTTTGGCCATGTTAGAGTGCTGTTACCTCCTCAAAAATGTACCTGGAGTTGTGTTTTGTTTCATTCACACATGTTTGAGTAATCATGTGTTATTAGTCTGTCTACATCTCCAAATGTGAAATTGGTAGTTAGTAGTTAGTGCTACCTTTTTACCTTTTGTTTAATGGAGATGGGAAATTCCAGGGCTGAAATTATCCAAATTATTGTAGTGAAGGTGTACCTCCTCTATTACCGCATGACATCACAAAGTGTAACAGTGTTTTCCATTTGAGAAAAGAAAATTCACCCTAAATATGCAGGATTTGCGTGTTAAACATGTGTGAATGAAACAAAATACAACTCGAGGTATGTTTTTGATGAGGAAACAACATTATAACATAGATCAAATAGTGTAATATGGGCCCTTTAACAGATTTGACCTCATTTGTTGTTGTTATCTCTGTCTCTGTACGCATGAAATAGGAATTAAACATTAAAATTAATGTTAATGTTTATTTTACCAACTGAGAAGACCAAAAGTGAGTGCACACTTTTTCTATACCAAGTTGGGTATAGAAAAAGTCGGGCGGCAGTAGCTCAGTTGGTAGAGCGTTTGTCCACTGATCCGGAGGTCTCACTCTCGACCCGAAAAACATAATTGGTTGAGCGGTCAGATCCACTGACCCACAGGTTGGCGGTGTGATTCTAGCTCCCACAGGTGAATGCTGTCGTGGCAAGGCACTTAACCCACCTGGGCCCTTGAGTCTGTGTACACTGGTGTATGAATGTGTGTGTGAGTGGGTGAGTGGTTTCTTGTTGTAAAGCGCTGAGTGCCTTGAAGGTGCAAAAGCATTATATAAAAATGTGTTATTTAATCTGGGCCTGGTCTTGCCTGATTTCAAGATTATTTTTAATATTATCAAATTAGCTTGACTTGCCAACCAACCGTGTCATAATTGAGCATATGAACGCATGTCCATATTTTGTATAAAGTGAATTATGCATGACGTTCGCTCCATCCTGTATGTTAATCAGTAACATCCATTATGCTTATTCATCTGCCTCACTTTTTCCCAGTGTATTAGAGTTAGACTTCTGACAATGAGCACCGTCAGTATTATCAACACAGTGCTAATAAATCATGTTTGGACAATTTTACATTCAAGATTCATACATCAAGACAGGTGCATTATGGGTATTTGAATGCATGAATCTATATTATGCCCATTGTCATACAGATTTCACTTGTTGAGGTGGTGAAGTGGTCTGTTGGGAGTCTTTTTGGTTTCTGATGTATCAAGCTAATTGCTATTGTCAAGATGTAAAGGACCACTGGGCAAATTGTGTTCCCGGGACAGCGTTTACGGCTAAATGGTTGTATTGAGCAGATCCATGTGGGCTTCAAAATCAATGAATAGAAGCGCAGCAATCATCACAGTGGAGAGGACGCAATTATGTGTATGTCATACAATACCTAACCCTGTAGAATACAATGTCTTGATAACATGATCCAAAATATATGGGTTCATTGCAATAATTTAACTTAAGTTACGGGTGTCTACGGCCTTTCATGTGGTCTATGTTTCAATATGTGGCATATCATGAAAAAAACTTAGACTGGTGGGTAATATTGTAAGGATGTAACAACAACTAAAATATCATGATATCGTATCGTCAAAAGTCTCACAATAATATTGTTGCCTGTCACAATATCTCAAATTACAAAATCCTTTGCTTAAATGTATTGTTTTATAGTAGCAATAGCTAATAAACATCAGGAACTGCATATCCCATGATTCATTTCAGCGCAGACAACATGAAGAAATATGTATTTTACTTGAATTCTTGAGATTATGACAGTAATAATTCACACCAAAATCTTGTCAGGGTATTTTAAAAGCAAAAAAGTGTTCTATCTACAGTTATATTAGCCTCTTCAAAATATCGCAACAAATATCGAACCGTGAGATCCATATCGTGATAATATCGTATTGAGAGATTTGGATAGTGTTGCATCTCTATAATATTGTGAATCATTCAAAAACGTTGCATGTATCTGTCTTTAGGCTAAGAGCCTTAATATCAGGTCTGTCTCATATCAAAATTATTGGTTATTTAAGTTATAATTGAAGATTTAAAAGCAGCACAAGTAAAATGTTTCCCATGATAATGTGGACCAGAAAAACAGAGGGCCAAGAAAGATATAGTAATAGAGCTAAGTGTGTTTAATATGAACACTGAGAACTGAATCCCAAAAAATGAGAAAGAAAACTCACAAATCTAATTCCAATTGTGAGACTAGTTAGAAAGAAATTATGGCTGGGTTTTCTGGATGAACCAAAGGTCTGCTCAGTTGTCTAATCTTCTGACGAGGTATTGCAAACTCTTGTAGAATTGAAGTAGTCTGAACGTTGCACGAAGAGACATGAGACTGGAGTTCTAAGAGGAAGATAAAAGGATTTACCATCAGTACAGTACACAGCCATTGTGACAGTATTGTTCATTCCAGTCTAGTCTAGCTATGCCTCTGTTGTAGGGAGTATTATACCTCTGATGATGTAGGCCGGGGTAACAAAGACTGAGCTAGAACATCACAGAAATGCAATTTCTCTATCACAGACTATTATCGATGCTGATTTGGAGCAGGGCTGGGCAATATGGTGATAAAAATCGAATCATGATCCCATCTCCTTGACAAATCGCCATATCATGATTCCCAGCTTTTCAGTTTAATGGTCAAAAACAGACACCATCATGCTCTGAATGATAGGTGTCTACAACAGTCACAGTGAAGAACTTTTTTTATAGTTAAAAATGTGAAAAAATCTAAATCGTGATATGGCTTTAAGAAAAATTTTATACACATTTTATGGTAAATTGCCTATCCCTGGTTTGGTGAGTAAGATTTGTGTGCATATTCCAGAGGCATGCACCTCTCATAATAACTTCACCCCAGTAGCACTGAATCCATTAACGTTTGTGCTGGCCTGGATTGATCTGGTAGTTAGACTCTGCTGTCTGTAAACACCATAATGACAGCTTTGAACCGTGCGCCAGGTTAGTCACAGACTCATTGTTTAATTGTGTTGTGAAGAGAGGTAAACAGGAGGGAGGAGTGGATAGGTGCCTATTTTCTGATTGCCAATTGGTCCAGAACACTGCACAGCCAACACAGCAACAGTGTTTTGAGTCAATTAACCTTAAACCTGAACGATATTCTATCTCCTGTTGGCACTTACTGACGAGGCAACAGTGACGTCTGAAAATACAATCCTGCTAGATTCAGTGGAAAATGGGCAGTGATGCTGTTCCAACTGGTGATTGGGTAAATTGATATAAAATGCTTTGAGTGGTCATTGGCTCATAAAATGGGTGCATGGCTAATAAAGCTTTTTTATTAGGTCTGAGCACTGCAAGCTGGTAGGAGCTATGAAACTACACACATAAATTATTATCCTGACAAGGGGAGGGTTCGAAGCATAGCATATATTGGCATTTAGACTCATAACACTTATGAACACATTTAACCAATCAGAGCCCCATTTTGTCGTATCTACATGCAGATTGACAGACTCATGTGAATTTGGCATCCTAAATGCTGTTGTGTGGCCTACGTGAAAGCTCACGTCTAGATGTATCACTCTATATCCTAAGCTGGTGTACTTTCTGCTGGAGCTGGGTGCTATGAAAAGAAAGCGTTTTCCTCAAATTGATTCATTTTTAAAATTAGATTTACTTTTGTCTTTTAAAAACAAAATGGCTCTTAGTATTAATTCCATAAACAGAAATAAAACACACTATTAATTGGTGTCATTTAACCCCCATTTTTAATGTTCCTCCAAAGTCTGAACTGTGCTCCAAACCATATGTTTTTACTGACAGAGGACGGGCTGTGGACCTCTTGATTCCAAAACCCAAACCATGTCAAGATGATTAGACATAACTGAATAATATATTTCTAAGTACACTGTTATTTAAATAGCCTTTACCATTAAAAGACATTAGCTGCAAGAAATAAATAGCAGAATGAACCAATAATTAGCCATAGGAGTGACTTTTTCAATTTCAAGAGCTCACATCTAAATCGTATTACAACTAAAATAACAAAATCTAAAAAAAAAAAATAAAAAAAATTGACATACTGTAAATATTGAGCTCCAAAATACAGTATATTGTTCCCTCTATCATGTATTAAATGATAAGTCAATGTAGTAATTATCGTAACAGGCCTAACTGATTCACCATCCCTTGATCTTCTAATGAATTGCCCCACCCTACTTTCTTCCATGTGTTTGATTAGAATCATTATGTTGTTGTACCCACTTCAGAGGCTGACATTAGCTCATCACTCGTCACATACACCCTTAACAAATACCACAGACCACTAACTGTTGTTCCATAGGTGTGACCAAAGGTAAGCTGATTATCTGTTATGTGTTCAAATCAATTTAATGAAGGCGTCACTGCCGTTGAAATCCTTGAACGTGTTTTTATTTTGTTATTTTGTAGCATAGTCTACGTTGTGTGTGTGAGGACTTTTAAAATCCGATCGCCTGAACCTATAAAAGTTTCATTCAATAAGCTATCCAGATGTGACCTTAAAGTTAATGAAAGCTGTGTGAATGGATGGTGCTTATAGTAACTGCAGTAGAAAATAGTGTCTTTGAGATGCTGTCAACATTATGACTTTAAGCAACTGCACTACATATGTTGTTGTAAAAAAATTCCATTCATTCAGAAAAGGGCCCATATTATGCCATTATGTGATCTATGTTATAATTTTTTTTCCTCATCTCATCAAAAAAGTTGTGTTTTGTTTCATTCACACATGTTTAACATACAAACCCTGCATATTTAGGCTGAGTTCTTCTCTCAGATGGAAAAAAAAAAAAAGTGATGTCATGTGGTAATACAGAAAGTGCACTGTGTTATAAACTAAATACACACTCACTAGAATCATTTGGAAAATTTCAGCCCTGGAATTGACAATCTCTACTGAACTAAATTAAAGAAAATTGTAGCTGTTAATTTGAAAACTACTACCCCTTGACATAATAATGTGCAACAGAGCATTTTGAGCTTTTACATATAAACAGACTAATTATAAAGGCTTATTCAAACGTGTGAATGAAACAAAACACAACTTCAGGTAACAAAGTTCTAACATTGCTTAAAGTTCACATTCAGTTTTGCATAATATATAGTAAGACCTTTAAAATTCAGTCTGAAAAGTCTAGATGCTTCACTGTCTTGGATGCTTGTGAAGCCAGTGGTAACACGCTGTTGATTGGATGTCAGATCTGATTGTCTGGTGGCATGGAGGTCAAATGGTTGACAAAACTGCAAGAAAAACTTCACATTCTCAGAAAATTGCAGGAAGTAAACATCCAGTGATTACGATGTTGTCTCCTCACATCATGTCAAAAACAAGCCGGAAGCCTCGTTGACGAAAACACCTCAGGAGCTGAAGATAAGACCTGAATCTCCACGCACACGCACACACACACACACACACACACACACACGCACATACATGTTGTTGAAGTCCACTATGCTCTCACATGCCCCTCCTGAGCTCTGCCTCCTGAGGTGTACCTCCTGGGGTGAAAGATGTTTCCTCACTAGAACATTCTGAATGAACAACACAACAGAAGTGCAGTGTACCTCTCTGTGTGTTCTATTTTAATACTCGCATCACATGACTGCAGCTTCAAACACAAAGCCCCTCTTTCAGCCATTTTGTACAACCCCCCGTCTCAAAAAACTGAAGCTGAAGGGTTTGGGGGAGATATCGAACCCAGAATTTTCTGACAGATATTTAGCTATTATTATTATTATTATTTTCTATTTTTATATCCAGAGGCCTTATTAACTGTCTATGTGACTGAAACATGAACTGCTAAACTGCTAAAGCAATACAAGGAATTAAAAAAAAAAAAAAAAAGTCTCCCCACCTACATACTGTACATGCATGCATACTCCTACATTCAAGCCTTTCCTGTATGCCAGTGCAATATTATTTCTTTATTATTATTTTGTTGAGAAGATGCATTCATGTAAACATAATGTATTGTAGCCACAGGCAAATTTCCATTCATTGTTCCTCATTTGATCTCACAAACATGCTCCCGTTCCAAGATCTGCTGTAGTATTCACAGCAGTCTCCCATTCCAGCACTAACTAGGCCTAAAAGACAATCAGGAATTCTCAAGGTGGTATGGCTGTGTGAGATTTTATGTCCATGATTTGTCCAGCCCTGTCGTATTTGATTGTTGCGTTGTGGTTGCAAGAGCAGGAGTCCGTTATTCCATTCTGTTAGCAGTGATGGGGTGTCGACCTTGCTTTTCTATAATAGGAGTATGTCAATACAAGACAAGACCTCTGCCCACTTCTAAATAAGTCAGCCATTTTGCCCAGAGCACAACCACCTGGACAGAAGAGCCTTTAATCCCCCCATATCATGTCAAACAGGCCCTGGTACTACATATCCTCTGGCACTTACAGCATTCACATTTTGTTACAGTTTAGGTTCGTAGCAATAACTGGCTGTACTTTACTGTTACTTTAATTTCCTCACAGTAAATCATATGTAGGCCCCCACATTTTAAATATTGCATTAAACTAAAACATTGACACTATTTTGTACTGTACCCATTAGTGTTGTCATGACAAATATTTTAAACTTAATTTCAAAGCTAAGGGTCAAGTTTGGTACCAGTTTTGCAAGAAATCATTATAGTAAGTAGGGATGGGCATTAATCGATAATTGATCATTAAGATTTTCATCGATTACGCATCATTTCATAAAATTGATTAGCCAAGATTATGTATGAAATATATTCTTTTATAAAATGCTAATACTGGATCATTCCATATAATAGTAATTAAGACAGATACAACCACACACTAAAACTGTGCTCACTATGCATTCTTTGTAGATCACATGAGTAAGTTTGGCTCCTGTGTTCGACATACATTTGAAAATCTTTTATTATTGAAAGTCAAGATTGAAAAACTACCCCATGCAAAATCTTGTGCTGCTTCATTTTGTATTGATTTGCAACACAGCAGCATAGTTTGTCTCCAAGTCTGCTACAATGGCCCTTTTGTTTGGATTATATTAAGTGGCTGGACATGACTTGAATTGTAAAAAAATACCCACAAATTGAATCTTGGTTCATTCTATTTCAAGGAATCATGGCTGAAATGTCTTGAGCTTTGCCTGCACTGTTGTTTGTGTGTAATCATTGGATTTTTGAACGTGTATAAATGGCTCACTGATTAAAGCTGGATTGCTGCTTTATTTAGCTTCAATTCCTGGTCACATTGTTGTTGACCAAAGAGAAAAACCTATCCTCTGCTGTAGAGAGATGTTTTTTTTTTTCATGGCCGATGCAAGCTCTGCTGATATTTTGGGGCCGATATGTGGGGTTGACTTTCATTTTCCGAAATTCTGTTATTTCCATTTATTACAAACTCACCTTTAACGCTTTTTTTTAAACCACAGACATGTAAGAGAACAGTATAGCCACATTTTTGCAGTGTCCTTTTAGCACTTAAGTGTCCAAATGAAGCTTTGTGTGTATTCTTTATGCAGCTACTTGGCCCAAACAAAATATCGACCCTTACTGAAGCTTTAAGGCCAATAGACAATATGTTAAAGTCTAAATATTGGCCTAATATATTGGCCAATCGATAAACTATCTATCTCTATTCTGCCTCATTCCATCTTGATTAATTGGTCAGTAGTGTCTTAGTCGACTAAAATTTGTATTAGTCGACTAATCAATAAGGACTGCAATGGGATGGCAGGAAGGAGAAGTGAGTGAGTTGGCTGAAGGTTTGATCTTTTTCGTATTCATCATGTAAAAAGACAGATTAAACTCACAAGTCACACGCTTCATCTGTCTTCATATAAATGCATTGTTTCCTGGTGCTTTTTGCCTGCACAAGTTGTAGTCTTGTGAACGCAATTCGGATCAAATACAGTAGTTTTGAAAGGTTTTGCCAGGCTCCATTTCAATTGGACTTATTGCTCAACAGGGCATATCCTTAGTCGACCAAGGATGTCTTCAGTTAACTACAACCCTAGATATGATGATGAATGTTCTTTGTGTTCCTACTTCTTTCAGGTCTTACATCTATGTACTGAGTCACTGACGGCATGAAGTTACATTGTGAAAAGTACTTTGAAGTTGAAGGTTTTAGTTTAGAGTTTATGTGACTGTAGGGCTGTCGCAATAACTGCAAAAATGAAGCACTGCGGTACTAAGAGGCCAACCGCGGTGCATGTTGGGCCACCACGATCACCACACCTGACCATGTGACCTTACCCAGAGTCCCACACGGGTCCATTTTTAGAGACCCGCACCCACCTGGACCCTTTAACATTCCACCTGTTACTGCCCATGCCCGTGATAAAGCAGGACTAACCCAGGACTAACCCAGGACTAACCCAGGACTAACCCAGGACTAACCCAGGACTAACCCAGGACTAACCCAGGGCTAAGGTGCGCCTGCAAAGACCGTCGGGTAACTGCAGGCGAAAGGACCAGAGCTCCGCGCCACACGAAAGTAAACGCAGCCGTCACCCGATCGCTCTTTGAGGACACCTTCTCTGCGTGCTCTCTTAAGTCCGTGGGTACCTGACCTGGTGCAGGACTCTGACCCGAGCTGCCACAGTGAGAGCTGGAGAGATGCAGCGGCACTTGTTCCAAAGCCAAATGTTACTTCTCCCACGCTTCCCACGCTACACACGCTATATCCACACGACAACCAAGATACATACATGTGCATCTGCTGAACAAGCGCCTCATTGGAGAGAGTTTTTAGTGCCGCTGGAAATATTATAACTCTGGGGGATGGGGGGTGGGGGAGGGGGTGCGATATCACAGCATATCACTCTGTTGAGCCTCTATACCGCATCACAGGAGAAATTCCCTAACCGCGACAGCCCTATGTGACTGTTAACTTAAAGACTGACCTGTTTTTCACCCCATATATTTGTGAAAAGATGTCTAAGTACAGATATTGTTTAAGCAGCTGTTGCGGTCAGAATAAGTCTGCTATGTACTGTCTGCTTCTGGCAACAACACGGAAATTGCAAAACTCCTCTCTGATCTCGAAAAGTTATGAAAAACCCTCATGAACTCATCACTGTGAATAATTTAGATGCTCTCAACTAGGGTTGTGCCAAATGTCGAAAGATCAGTAAATCACAAGATAAACTTTGATGCGTGGCGTGTGCTGCCGAAGAGGACGTACTGCTCTCTTGTTTAGGAGAAAGCTTTGAATCAGGGCTACAGTCTCTTTATATCAGGTGTACTCATGTTTCACAAGTTTTGACTTACAGTAAATCTACACAATTTGACTAAAAGTTGAGCTCCTCACCTTTTTTCCCTTTTCTTCCTCTGGTGCTTCTTGTCATTATAATTCAAGTTACAGAAAGTAAACAAATATTTTCTCTTAAGAGTGAAACGCAAGACCTCATTTAGTGCACGGACATCCCACGTGTTTCTGTTTATAGTGGTAACGTGCACATGCTTTCAGGCTTAATGTAGGTCTATTACACAAACTCATTCCAAACTTTACATGTGGATTTCACTGGAATTATTGCTTCTATCTAAACAAAATCAAAACTGTACGGTCCTGATGCCTTGCTCTTTATGTGTGAAATCCACTTGTCTATGTTTTCAGTAAGGTGGAAGAAAATCAAATAAAAAACTGACATCGATCAATATTAGGAAAAAACGGAGGAATAACTTTGGACCACTGCAGACCATTTAAAATTGACTAGTTCCCATTTCAACGTGACTAGATATGATTGCTCTAACAGTGACGGACAGCTAAGATGGTGTGTGAACCGATGAAGGACTTAAGGATGTTTTTTGACTGCTGTTTTGCTCAATGCAATTTTGTCAACCTTAAAAGCTGAATGAATGAACTATTCATTTTAGATTAGGTTAGGAAAGTCAGCGGCTGCTTCTTGTATAGAGTATTTCCATTATGAGACATTATAAGCCTATTCTTTACTATCAGCGTTCCATTTTGCCCGCACAATAACATGAAGATAATGGATTTAATCGGTGCATTTAAGCTATGGTTATCTCGAGCCCACAGTGTCACATGAAGTCAGTGTGTAAGGAAATGACTAATCCCGAAGACGCAATGTTCAATCAATAAGAGAGGCTTAAATCACTGTAAACATGGCTCTCAAACAAGCAGTGGATTTTCTCGGCAGTCTGTGTGTGGTCTGTTGGGTTCAAGAAGAGATGTACTTGTTTATACACATTTATATTCACTATTTACCTTTAGCAACGCCACAGATTAAATGTCTCCCGATGCAATATAACTAAAATTGCCCCTGTATTAGATAAACATGCATCTGGTCAAAGAATTGAAGGGCCCATATTACACTATTTTCTAATCTATGTTATAAATTAGTTTTCTTGAATTGTGTTTTGTTTCATTCACACACTTGCAAATCCCTCTCCAAAATAAAACACTTTGTTCCATCTTGTGATAAAAGAAGTTCTCCCTGTGTTTTTAAACTCCACACACCTTCACTAAAATCATTTGGATAATTTCAGCCCTGGTTTTGTCACTCTCCACTGAACAAAAAGTAAAATGTAGCTGTTAACCACCACTTCATGACGAGGTGATACGGGGGATTCTGAGCTTTGGAGACATACAGTAGACGTACTAAAAATAATGCTTTACTTAAACATGTCTAAATGAAACAAAACACTACTCTGGGTATGTCTGGATATGAGGTAATATCATTATACTGTGGCTTTAAGCTCACAAGAGTCAATTTTGTGTAATATAGAATCTTTAATAGTAGCAAAAAGTAAAACTGTAAAATGTTTGAAATATTTAGCTTTGTTATATGGAAATGTTATTCAATTTTCAAATGTTTCAAAGAAAATTCTATTTATTGCATATTTTAAAACTCATTTTAATTGAGATAACATTGAAATAAAAGAGCTGAAAGACTAAAGACTAAAAAAAGGCTAAAATATGAAGTGTTAAACTGACATGGGAATCACAGGTTTTCCCAGCATCTAAACTAGTCTAAAGTACAGGGTTAGAAGAATAGAATGAGACAGGATATTCTCTTGTGTGCAGAGGAAATATGTTATTTAGATACTGTATCTGTAGCCAGTTCTAGGACCAGTCAGACTATCATTTCAATACTATTAAAATTTTTGCAATATGTCAGCGATTTCATATTGTAATAAACAAAATATTTTACCGCTTGAGTGATGCATTTTTAGATTCTGCTTGCTGTTTTTAAGCCCCAATAAGAACAAGACATTTGAAAGTGATTATTTTTGGGAATCAATGAGTTTGAGCTGTGGTGACCATCATGCCAAAATGCACTTGGTACAGCCACTAAATAGCTGGTGGTGGTTTTTATGTGGTGGGACTGGTTTTCTTGTTTAACAATGATGACTTGGTTTTTGGAGGATTTGGTGAAAATTTGTCAATAAATCAATTCTGAGAACACAGTCAAGAAGTGATGCTACTTTTTGTCATAATTATCTCCTCGTTCCATTCTGGAGCAGCCATGGAGACAGTTTGAGTTTGTGCACTGACTCTGGTCACTTTAATGACAATGGCCCTTTAAGCACAGCTTGACCATCAGCACTGACACTTTATGCTCTTTATGGCCCACATGTTCCTGCACAGATCGTACAGGGGCATTACATGTAAAGAGACTGTGCATCATTGTTACCACACAACACTGCTATGTGCAGCTCATTGCTGCTATAAGAGCAGTTCTAACACTACAGATGTAGAGCGTTGTCCTCTCGCTATAACATTAAACATATACCACCTATAACATGCTATAACACTATACATATAGATCTTTATTGAATTATTTAGATTTATATCTGTGAAGAGGCAATCCTATTCAGGTGACATACCCTCCACCAGAAGAAGAGTTAAAGACTACACTTTTAAGCTTCAAGATATATACAGGACTATAACAACATTTAGTGTGTTTACAATGAAAATGTGAAGGGACCTCATGACTTGAGGCTATGCTATATATGAGGCCCATATATTATAGTGTGGTGATCTGCAACAATCTGCAACAAAGTTTGACAAACAATTCACTGCAGTGTCTCCATATTTTCTGTGTAAATGTGAGTTCTGTCTGTCTAATACTGGTATCTGACGTCTCACAGGCAAAAGCTGATGGATCCATCAGGAGTGCTGCCAGTTGAGGACTCATATTAAAGAGCATTTATGATTACAAAACAGACATTGACAGGCATAATTGAACTGACGTAAGTGCACTTTAATAAGATAATAAGGCAGTAATTACCACTCTTCTGCAGAATCCAACAGGATAGTTATAGATGATTCATTATTAATATTATTATATTTTGTGATAAACAGACATGTACGAATACATAATTTGAAAAGTAAATAAATGTGTATAGGTTACTTTCCAGAAAGGAGAGTAACCTATACACTGTACTACTACCACTACATGTGGTTGTCTTTTACCAGGGGTTATCATCATTTATCTGAGGATAAATGTTATACTTTTAACATGCAAATACACTCTTGACACAAGTGCCTTTGTGGCACATTTAGTAGATGGTTCATATTCTTCGCTCAGCTCTCATGTCTATGTTAAATATGTATTTGTTGTCTTCCATTTAAAAAATAATAACCAACACTTAAAATGAGTTACATTAGTACACTCTGCACTGTATCGTAAAGGATCTGAAGAGCTCCCACAGAGACATCAAAGTTAATTTGTTTGTTTCTTCAGCTATTTAACATTGACTAAATTTGTTCTACATTTGGTTAGGATTGGTTAGGGGATAGTGACAAAATAGAATTAACCAAAATCACCCATCCTTTGTGGACAAGTTGCAAAAGGGAGCAATATAGATTTGACAGGAGGTGTTGGTCCAGTGTTGGTCCACTACAGATGATCATTGTCAGACACACTCTGGTAGAATGAGCAGCACGTTGTATACTGCACTCACTTCCGCTGTGGAGGCCGAATAATTACCAGGCACCAGCTAATTTTCATTAAACAATATAAATTAAATTAACATTAAAAATATGAAGTGTTTTCTGCAGTAATGAAGGGACTATCTGTATACCTCCTGTTCCCTTCTGAGAAATACAAACATAAATCTCCCACAGCTTGTGTTTAAGTGTGGGATTTCTCTGCTCATTCTCACTCTTGGCATTTGCACATGTAAATGAGATTAGCATTATTATAAACAACAGTAAAAATAAATGTAATGCAGCTGGTTAGCCATGTATTGTATTACTTAGCATTTATATATCTTTGCTACTTGTTTCATAGTTGTTTACATATTTATGTTATTTATTTTTCTTGATTAATTATACATTTGCATTTGTACTCTAAACCCATGGTGAACATACTATGCCATCTGTATACAAAACTAACTGGATAGCAGGGGAATCTCTATTGAATTCACTGTGAACATTGCTCTTGTTTTGTTCTCTGCAGCCCAGCACATGTGAGAGACCTGAAACAATTATATGTGAAACATTTATTTCACGTGTCATTTTGAATAAGGCATAAATTGCTTCTCCAGCGCTGAGAGAGAGTTGGTGGAGCTGATTCATGGCTTACAGGGGGAGAATGATAAACACATTACCGATGACTTTCACTTCTTCACAGCAAAGGAGAAAGTCAGTTCTGTCAAATGGACAAAAGTTTGTTTGATCAAATAGGTTTCACAGCTCATCCAAGTTGCTTCTTCAGCTCTGGTCAAAATGCTGGTGGACACTGCCTTATATCTGTCTGAAGGGAGGAGCTAACTACACTGAAACTACTCTGAGCATACAGTCTGTTACTATTATTTTCTTTGTTTTGATTTAGGTTTAAGGATGGAGTTGTAAATAGGAGAGAGATGATGTCTAAGCTCTCTATTTCTGTTCTTTCCCAACAAAACTAACCCCTTTAACTCCCCTCTCAAACCATTTCTTTTCTCTGGCTAACATTTGTACCTCATTGTGGTTAGTGGCTTTGAGATGGAGATGGGACTGGGGTCCCATGCTGCTCTGTCATCTGTGTTGGTACATCCTCTTATGAAGCGGCAGTTTTTTTCTCCGATGTAACGCTTACTGCAGTCTTCACTACACTGAATGGAGTAGACCACATTGCTTTGTTTGTGGCTCAGGGTTGTGTCCTTTGGCTGCACTAGTTTCTGTATGTTTGAAATAGACTAGGACTTCATGTTGTCTGAAATCCTCTGTAGTTTTTTAGAAATTCCACCCATTAAGGAATTGTAAATGGTCACATTTTTCTGTATTTTTCTTCAAGGCACTCAAAGCGCTTTACAACAAGGAACCACTCACCCATTCACCCATTCACACAGACACTGTGGGCAATGTGGGTTAAGTGTCTTGCCCAAGGACACAATTCATCTGTGGGAGCTGGAATCACACCAGCCAACCTGTGGGTCAGTGGATCTAACCGCTCAACCTGTGATGTTTTTGTCAAGAGCTGGAATCGAACTGCCAACCTTCAGATCAATGGGCGAATGCTCTACCAACTGAGCTACTGCCGCCCCAATTGTTCCCCATTGTTACACCCATTCTCCTAGATTCTGATTCTCTGATGTTTTTTTTTTTTAGCTCTCTTTGGTGAGGGATTTCATAAATTCACATTTTCACATGGTTCATAGTTCAGATCTTCACATTCATAGTTCACATTTTTGGCCACAAGTGAGTTCATGGGCTCAAGTAAGAAGAAGAAGAAGTGGGAAATGTAAAATGAATACAATAAAGGCTTCACATAGATTAGATTTAAGTAAAAGCATTGGAAACAAATATTTCAGGCAAACACAACAGGAAAATCTTCAGTCTCACTGCACTTTGTGGGAATGAACCATTTCATTACCAATCAAAACACCAAAGTATTTCCTCTGGAAGATAATTTTCTGCCACATATGGTGTACAAAGCCTGTAGTATCTCATGTAGTATGTTCATGGCTAGATTCTTAGGTAGCTCCTCTTGTACCTCTTGCACGGTCTCCTTGGATACAGAAAAAATAGTTCTTTTTTTCCAGTCCAACACTCTTTTACTTGTGTCCTTTGGACTGCAAATGCTGCACTTCTTAGCTGATTCAGATCCCATGATATTATGTTAAAAACCAAAAAAAAAAAAAAAAGCTTCAAAAACTGTTCAGCGCTTGAGCCAGGTGCCACAAAAGCAGCCAACTACTCTGTTGCCAAGGGAGTGGCAATTGGAGAAAATGGAAAGATTGTGTTCCTCTTTTGAACTTTTAAATCTGATAACATCTGTCATCAGTGAATTAAATTAAGCATGAAAATGAATGCAAGTATTCACTTGTTTTTCTTGAAGTAACTGGTATTTTAGGAAACACTGACAAGACCAACTAAATGAACCCTGGTTATCCCCCATCATGTTTTATTCTCTGTAGAAAGTCTCACATCCGCCATTTGAAGTAGAAATATAAAGAGTGAAACGAGGGACTTATGCATTATTTGTGAATAAGGCTGTGCAGCAAATCAATTCTTAATAATGATTACAATTATTGATCAAACCAATGATAAAAAAAAATGTGTAATTAAAAACAACAACAGTTAATCAGATTAGAAGGAGATTTATACATGAGTAGTTGTCCTTTCCTACTCCCTCTCCCTGCTGAATGTAGAATATATAGAGTGGCTATTAAAACACCTATGGCAAAACATTCAAATTATATTAAGTCTTGGTGTTCTCTTCTGGCGGTTGAGTATAGATAATAAATAATTGTTTAAAGGTGCATTATGTACCTTTTTTGTTCAATTTCTGAGACAATCATGTAACTGCACCAAGCCAAGTAATATATCAGATCTGTGGAAAAGTGATCCCACTCACTGTAGGAATGCATGCTTTTCTAGATAACTCTGAACAATAAAAATACCTCCTAATAATAAAAAAAAAAAAGTTACATAGATATGTTTAATGTCCTACTTTGGACATTATTATTTGGCAAACCAATAACATCTCTATGAAGACCATCTCCAGGATAGATCTTTTTTCAGTTTTTAAATTAAACTTAACAAAAACAAAAATGAACCAAAAACAACAACAAAAACAAAACCCTCCCACACCCCATCCCTCTTGCCACACTAAACACACACACAGCTACACAAAAATAACTACGCAAACAAATATCAACTGTCAGTTAAGTCCAATCTTATAAAAATATTCAACAAAGATGCGCATATCTGTCCGAAGTCCAGTAGTTTTCCCCATATTTAATATAAAGACTTCATGCTCTAACCACTGTAAAGCAGACTGCAGCCCACAGTGTAGTCACTTCTAATGCAAACCTGATGTGTGTCAGTGCATGGGTAAGTAGGATTATGGGAGGCTATAGGGAGCATCAGGTGAAAGATCTTCTCACATGTCATCATAGAGAGAAGTATATTATAGAGGCCTATAGGAGAAAGCAGACCTCACCCCGGTTGAATAAAACATAAGAGCACAGCTTTGGTCAAAATAATGACAGGTAACAGACTGAGCTCCCCACTGCTTCATAGATTTAGTATTCAAAGGGGCCCAAATACTGGTTTAATGAAAAGAGGCTTACGGCCACAGGCGTAGACACGACACTCGTGTGAGGAAGCAATATAACATATAACATATATATAACATAGATTAGAAAATAGTGTAATACTGGCCCTTTTAAATGCAATCAGAACTCAGTAAACAATCAAATTTAAAACCCCAAAACCTGTCAAACCGCTCTTGTCCCAGTGTACAAAGAACCAAGTAGGTGCGAATGGTGGAGCTATGAGACATTCACAGGCGTCTAGTAATTTAAGCGTAAGCACAAAAAGTTTAAAACTAAAACTAAAACGTAACTCACATCTTCGCTGCACAAATAAAAAAAGAAAACACTGATGCTGTGGTAGGTTTTGCTTTCCCTTTTAACATGGAGGATCAAAACAAAACAACATGTGCTAGTCTGCGGTGGAGAAACTGTAATTATTGCTTAAACGAATGAATAAACATCCAAACATATGTCTAATATTTGTCTGTCTTTTTGGTTTTGAACTGAACTAGGCTAGTTTTCTGGTTTTCCTGGCATGCATGTAAACATAGTGATACCTGAAAGCACCAAAACATTTGAAATATAATTCACTGATATGTATTTGGTTTGTTGTGTTATGTTAGTTTGTGTTGTTGTAATGTTTTGTAATTGTCTTTTGCGTTACCTGCCTAGGGCCAACACACAGACTGTATAAATCAGAGGTCATCAAACATTTATTTATTTTTATTTTTTCTGGGGGCCACATTATCGCTCCTGACTGTGATGGGGGGGCGGGGTCGGGGCGGGCGTATAACAGAATTGTATGACCCTGACAACAGATTATATTCTTTGAAAACCACCACACTTTCTTTACATATCAGACAAACTGCACAGCTCTTACACTGAACAAAAAAAATTGGTCGTTCACTGTTCTTTGAAAACTCTGCACTCTCTTTTTCACTTTTCATACTTTAACACAAGCCATTGTGCTGTCCTTAACTGCACTATAGAACTCTGCACGTGTGTTGACTGTCACTGTTTGAGCTCAAGCTTGTCAAGTGACAAAAATACGGCGGCAAATTCAGCACCAAATGTCCTTTTTTAATTGAAAAAAAACAACAAAATACAAGATGCAGACATGTTATTATTTGCCAAAAAGTAGTAAAAAAAAAAAAAAAAAAAAGGCCATAACAACGTTTGAGGATTGCCTCATTGGGCCAGTTCAAGAGGTGTGGGGCAGAGGGACTGGAGTTGGCCCGCGGGCCTTAGTTTGATGACCCCTGGTATAAATGGGCATAGCTGGGTAAGTGAGCATGGGTGCGCTTCCAGCTCCATCGACTCCAGTTCCAATTCACTTTGTATTGAAAATATATGTTGTTGATGTCAAGGCTCCTAATTTTGGTCTTAAAATGTTTGTACTAACCCTGTCTACATCTTGGTGTTTTTGCTTTTTTCTATTTTGTCCGTAAGTCAATTCCTATTTCTAATATGGAACTCGGCTATTATAACTGCAAACCTCAGTGAGCTTTATTTGACTGGAGCTAAATGCTATGAGTGACGTCACACTCCCTTAGTCCACTTCTTTATACAGTCTCTGGAACAACAAAAGAAAATGAATACTTTTTATGCTGGCATATTTACTCTCGCTCCTTTTACTAATACATGCTGTTTTGAATTACATCACTTTTAAATTATGTAGTGCAATCATCTCACAACCTCCATTTCAGAGCTACTCAACCCCCATAATTCCCAAATGGCAATTCCCCCAATTATATGTAGTAATAATTATAATGTGATTTGGCATAAAGTGATTTGGCACTGTATAACGATTAGTATTAGTCTTAAGCTCTTGCGGTTGTTTCAAATTATAACTCATTTTTAAAACACTTTTCAGAGTCTAGCATTGGCAAAAAACACTTTGCGCATAGACATAAAACATAAAATAATGTCAGCAATACACAGCAACAAAGTCCTATAAAATGAATTGATATAAAAACACAGAGGTACTGACTACGGCTGGTCCACGTGGTCTGAGCTGCCCTATAGTATACATATGTGTCTAACCTATTGATTTCAATGTAATGACTACACTGTGTATGGGAATGTCTAACGATCCAGCCGACAGCACACAGAACAGGCTGCCTTTGTAGCTAACAAGAGAAACTCGCACTTGGGTAAGCCCTGTATGTGAGTATGAGCTCCTCTGGGAAGTGCAGGCTATGTGGAGGTAGAGGTTTGATGCTACGATGCAACTGCACACAACATTTGGTCTCTAAAGAATGTGGGCATGTAAAATTACTGTATAGCTAAAGCTGGAGTACCCGACTTGTAAAAGGGTAAATTTAGTTTTTACCCCATATTGTTAAAAATCCTGCAGTATATTACACAGAATTTACTCTTGTGAGCTTCTCTCCATGTTAGAATGTTGTTACCTCCTCAAAAACATATCTAGAACTGTCTTTTGTTTCATTCACACATGTTTGAATAATCCTTTATTTTTAGTCTGTCTACATCTCCAAAGTGGATGTCAGGAAGTGGTAGTTTTCAAGTTAACAGCATTTTTTTTTTACCTTTAGTTCAGTAGAGATTGGAAATTCCTGGGCTGAAATTATCGAAATGATTCTAGTGTAGACGTACGCAGTTTAAAAACACAGTGGAGCACTTCATGTATTACTATGACATTAGTTTGAGAGAAGAACACAACCTAAATATGCATGATTTATGTGTTAAACTTGTGTGAATGAAACAAAACACAACCCCAGGTATGTTTTTGATGAGGAAACAACATTTTAACATAGATCAGAAAATGGCTTAATAAAGGTCCTTGAAAGCAACATTGTGTGCTGTTTGCTGTTCTTTGCTTGCTATCTGAGTTATATAATATTAGAGATGTACCAAAAGAGTTTGTGAGAGCTATAAGGACAAGACATGGATCACAGTTTATCCTTCCTTTCATGTTCTGAAAACTAAATAATACTCAGATTTTTGTTGTAATACAGCAAGTTATATTCCGTGCCTCTAACCCTTGCCTGGCTCAGTATTAGTTTTTGTTGAATATGTGTTATGCAAATACCATTTATTCATTAGATAATACTCCCTCTTGACCTCCATCTGGCAGGATAGTACTATCACAGGGTTTGTTTATGCGAGAATGCTTGCGGGAAAAACAACAAAATATTTTATCAGAAGTGCCTTTCGTTTAGACAGTGATGGCATTTTTGGGGCTTAAAAATGCAAAAATCTGAAACCACCCTCCAGAGTGGAAAAGTTGAATACACCCCGCCGTAGCGTTTCCGTCTACACTGCCCAAGACGCAAAACTCTGGTCAGATCTGCTCACATCCTATATCCGTTTACATCACATACAGTACACAGAAACAAACATGTCGGATAATTTTCAGCTGCTCTGGCAACTCTAATAAACTTACAGAAGGCATCCCAACAAATGTATAGAATATGCAAAGATACTATTAGTGAACAGAGAAGGATCTGCAATTACCTCTGTCAAATTACGGATGCACGAGTTCGTCACAGGCGAGCCAGACGCCTATGGACGAGACCTGGGAGAAACAGTCGATGGTGAGACAACTTGACAACTGATGAAAATGCGTGGTGTGAAAACTTCCGTATGTCCAAAGATGCACCTTTTCTTTAAGTACAAGCATACCCGGTCGAATTCCACACACTTTTGCATCACCGTATGTATGCAGATTTCCTCCTGAAAACAATCGTCTAAGCGTGGAATAAAAAGTGAAGATGCGACGCCACTTTTGCGTCTTCTGTTCAGACCGTCATCATAAAAACGTAGCCACAGTCTAGAATGTAAAAACACCAATTTACTGTAGCGATATATAAACAAGAATAGCTGATTCATAAGCACCAGTAGCCAAGAGAAAGTGAACTAATTTATATCCCTGTACATGAAGTACTGCTCTGTAAAATACAAGCACTTGTCAAAGCACTTTATCATATGAGTCTTTATTTATTGACTTTAGGGTCACGCTCTCTGGTGTTGACTTGCCCTATAGAACTGCAGGACTTAAGCCTGTGCATCATTACAGATATTTCAACTGCCATGAATCTTATAATCACACTAAAACATATTATGTGTCAGCGAGGGTGAGTGAAGTGTCTTGCCAAGGGGGAAACAATAAAATATGCTAGTAGAAGCTTGTCACGGGTTTCAGAATGATGAAAAAATAGGATCATTACCATAGTGATTAACAATTTAATACGAGATCTTGTATCTTTTGAATGGGAAAAGTACTCAAAATGTCACATATTTCAGGAAGCTGAAAACCATGAATATACCATTTGATTTTTGTAATTTTATTTGGCAGATCACAAATTGGAAAAAAAAAGAAAAAAATATTCAAATACACTTTTCCTTAATGTTTTTATATGTTAAAATATATTACCTGCTCATGAATACTGTATTAAAATGCAAAGTGACCTAATATTTGCTCCTCATTTCATCTCGTTCTGCAGGGGTGATGTCTGCCACGGGAAATGGATATGTGATTTACTTGAGCATCAAACGCAAGACCAAACTGAAGCCTCCTGAACTCATGACTGTTAACCTGGCCATATTTGACTTTGGGATATCAGGTAAAACCCAGGATTAAAATGTGTAATGTTGAACTATTGGTGGATTTTATGATGTGTGTTATATATATATGTATATGTGTTGTATATT